>NC_061778.1:8822403-9125000 GCF_022458985.1 Mugil cephalus
GAGTGAGTGAGGTTTATTCATGTGTTAAAAATGCGATGTTTTGGGTAAGGATGTCAAAATCTACCATACTGATACTGATTTACACACAATGGTTAGTTCATTCTCGGGTTTATATCAGGAATGCAAAAACAATACAGAAGTTCAGAGTCGGTTATCTACCTGCATTGCAGTTGCAGGCTCTGTCATTAATGCAGGGTAAAAGAAACTTGCAGGCAAATTGAGGTTTGTGTTGACAAATGCTCTGTTTACTGTTTTTAAGCGCCGAATCGTCCTGTCACCCACTCACCTCCTCCCTGCCCACCACCACCACCACCCCGCTTCGTCTCTGTCAGTCAGATGCACTGAAAACACCCCCACAGACGACACATATACACAGTGAAACATATGGACACACACATACATCCCAATCCAGTTCCCTGCAGCATTTTCAGTTGCAGATTCACAGCAGTGTGGAGGGAAAGAGGGAAACAAAAAGAGAGAGAGAGAGACATGGCCAGGAGACGTTTTTCTCACAATAACAAGCATAGAGCTCTGCTAACTGCAAGGAGCCTCCAGCATAGATAAACACTAAATAAAATTCTACATACATTTATGGAGGCATAAGAAAGAAAAAAATACTTCATTGTAGGCAACACTGAATGCAGAAGTAGTGCAGCAACTGACTAAATTCATGTAACTGCACTTGGATTTGTACATATACTGTATGATGAGACTACTGCTGCGGTTCTTTGGGCTCTAATTGGTCTGTTTGCAGCAAGGTTGTGTCACGGAGCCAGACATGATTCTTTAATTTCATGCAGATGCAGCAGTTAGCTGAAAATGTGATTGTGGATTACCATGAAATAGGCAACGACAAAGCTATGCCTACTCGCTTTTAAGCATCCAGGGTTGAATCATCATCCCCTCTTCTTATACAATGTTGTGGCTTGACAACTAAAGATTAAAATGATACTAAGTAGAAAAGCATGTGTGTCATGATGAGTCCAAAGATAATTAGAAACGAACTGTGCTGCTCCCGTCATCTTTGTGAAGCGTTTTAGTGTGCAGACACCAAGCGTCTTAGTGTTTTTGGTTTTAGAACAACCCTCTTTACTGTTTTGGTTCCTTATTTCGTTCAGACTTTATTTTCCCCCACGGAGATGGAAGAACTGACTTGCCTCCAAATTGGAAAGACAAAATGACTCGCTGGTCATCATAGGAATTGAGCTGCTAAGGGTTCAGATATTTTTCACAGGGGTTGGTGTAGACCCAAACTGAGCTAAATGAGAGTGAATTTCAGACTGTGCGAATGAATGGAGTGTTTTACAGAATATATTTGAACTTATCACTGGTAGGCACAAGGGCCTTAATTATGACTGCACTGAGATCTTACTTTTGTACCTTCTGGTCCATAGCCATGCCTTACTAGAATGCTAAATGGACGGTAAGCCATCATATGCTTGAGGTCTCCTAAGTTTCACAAGTCTTAACAAGTCCCTTAGTGAATGTTGTATTTATAGCATCCCCCAAATTGCTGAAGAAATCAGTTAATTGTTAGCAACCACATTTAAGCCTAAATTCACCAAAACTGAACTGAAATTAAAACACACATGCAAGGTTGTGTCTAATTTGTGGTCCATGACTGCATTAACTGTGTGCAACTGTCTGTGTCATACATCCAACATGGTGTTGATTTAGTCTAAATCAAAAACAATGAAAACAACAATATAACACTGATGCAATTCTTTTCCTGCTGTCAAATCTTCCTCGAGCAAGATTTTCTGTTGCCTCCCGCCCACACCCTGTATTTACTTCAAAACATTTCCTCTTTTGATGTACTCTCCCATCAGTGAAGTCAGCACCGGCGCGATAGAGGCAGGAAGACCCCTCCCATGTACACTAACAACACTCCAATGACATGTATGTGGTCAATAAACTTGTAGGAGGGAGCCATGGTGTGAATACCGCTTTGATTATTAATGGTTTCCCCACTTACATGTATGTACATGGAGGGGATGTGGTATGGTAGCTTGCAAGTGGAGGAGAGATTTGCTGTCAGATGTTTGGCTTAGAGCGTGTGCATGCGTTCATTTCAACACTGAGTGCAGTGGGTGAGGCTCATTGTCTTTGAAGACGTCAGAGAGAGATGAAAGAGCTTTTTCCTCACTGATGTCCCACCCTCCCTGTTAGTCCCCTCTACCTTTCTCTTCCTCCATAATCCAGTGACGAGCCTCTCTCCCTTCCATCTCCTTCCCTTACCCACACACATTGTTGTATTGACATGCATAGACCATAACCCTTTCTTCTTTAAAGGAAATGGATTTTGCGAAAGTGGGTCCTGGAGCACTTTTGCCTTGTTGAATGTCCCAGGAGGTTTGAGAATGGATAGGTCTTTCACAAGAGTGAACATAAAGAGAAGAAGAAAAGAGAAGAAATCTAACGGCTCCAACTCCCCCCTTTCCCAGTTAATCAAGGTGTGCCTCAAGGCTCTGTCCTTGAGCCTTTGGGCCTTTTCACCACCGGCTTGCTCCCCCTCGGTCAGATCATTCACCACCCTGGGCTTAATTTCCACTGCTACGCTGATGATACTCAGTTATGTCTCAGCACTACACCATCCACTCAGCTTCCCCCCACTGTCCCTGGTAAACTGCCTACAGGACATACAATCATGGATGTCACCTGATCTGCTCAAATTCAACAGCAGGAAAGACTTAGACATGCTTTATTGTCATTCAACAAACAGCAAGAAAACAGAGCTCATGGTTGTGGCACCTAAGGCTGCTCCAGAAGCTGGAAGGTCTTGTCCTCCAGGTTGATTCCTGCTCCATCTCCCGGTTCTCTGAAATCCGGAGTGTGCCCTCTCCTTCCAGTCATCACATAAAATCTATCACCAAAATCATCTCCCGACTCTGGCTGCCACTCTCCAACATCGTTGGAGACCCTCATCCGTGCCTTTTTTAGTAGCCGTCTGGACTACTGCAACGGAGTCCTGTTCTGGGCAACCAGTAAAACCTTGGACAGACTCCAGTATGTCCAGAACTCAGCCTCTAGGGTTCTCACCCCACTGGTGTTATATCATCCCAACACTTATCCACTTTCACTGGCTCCCTGTAAAATTCTCAATCTCCCACAAAATCCTCCTCCTCACCTTCAAATCCCTCTACTCCCCGGCCCCCCCAGTACCTCTTGGACCTCCTCCATCAACACACTCCATCCCAAAGCCTGTGGTCCTCTAACACACTTTCAGGGACAGAGCCTATAGCGTGGTTGTCCCCACCCTTTGAAACCCCGTCCCCCCTGAGATACGCATCACACCAGCCGTGGACTCATTCAAATCTGCCCTCAAAACCCATCTGTTTGCCCAGGCTTTTGGCCCAAAGTCAGCCAGTCTTTAAATACTCAGTTAGCTCACCCCGTGCTATCCGTCCTGTTAGTCTAATTTGTCTTCTCTGGTTTTCTTGGGTGTCTTAAAGGGCGCGATATGAATCTAATTTATTATTATTACTTCCTTAACACACACATACACACAAGGTTAATCTTTTAGCTCTTCATCTCGCTCACTACATCCACAAACATCCAAAAAACTGGTGAACACTGCCCCCAGAACGCATGTTAACTATGACGGTAGAGGTTACAGAGATAAAGACAACAAAACATGTTTTATTTTTATCATTGGTTTATTCCTTAAATTTCTTAATGGTGCTCAATGATGCAGTGGGACGAGCAACTTCTGGGCTTGTATAGTTCAAAAGATCCTGATTTGTTGTACAATTTAAATCAACCGACTCACAAGGATCTTTTTATGTGCTTAGGTGTGTTCAGCCTGAATGTGTAGCCATTTTCAGAGATGGCACAACTACATAAAAAGTCGGTGCAAAGTCACAAATGAATAATGTGATTTCCTGCTGCTAGGTCAAATGAAGGTGAAGTTTCATCCCCGCAGGTTGAATATCTTAAGGTGTTACAATGCAGACTCGTACAAAAACGAGGGAGAACAGGAGAAGAAAATAAGAGAAAGAAATTGAAACCCCTTTGTGATCAGTCAGAGGGTGAACTGTCACTCAAACACAACACAGAGAAATCCGACACAAGGTCAAGGGTGCGTGTTATAGCCAGCTACTGCTGCATCCGTTGGCTGCTTGGACCAAATGACTGAATGAACACCAACAGTACAGCTTTCAAATTCACGTGAATAACCGGTGGTGACCATTTGCTTTGTTCTCTGTCTGCACAACCACTTAGACATGCACAGTTAGGTTGCTGGACTGCTTAATTTGCTGCTACCTAGCATTTAGGTCAATGCACAGGGGTCTGCCAGCAACTCCCCTCTACCTGCTCTCCTCCAGGACAGATGAGACACTCTCAGGTGTTCAATTACTCTGTCAGTAAGGAGGCACCGGCACAAGGGTGAAGGAGTAAAGGGCCGTGCACGGGCCCTCCTCTTCAATCTCTGCCCAGCTCCAAGCTTGGTGTCCTATATTCATCAGCAGAACCGTGAATGTCAGAGAGGAGAAGAGATTAGTACAGTGTCAACCCTGACGGAGGTTAATGCAGGAGCAGGCCAACCATTTGCAACCCAAAAGGAGATTAATTACTGTCAGACTGTGCGTGCGTTGATTTGACTATTTCATTCTCTCTGCAGCCTTTTTTTTTAAATTTATTTTTTCCTTTGTTTGTTCTTGTTTCGCGGATTGACATGTAGCTTCAAAAGGGATTATCTCTTTCGCTCCTTGCTCCATCTTCCGTTGCCGTTGTTCTCCCTCCCTCCTTGAAACAGCATCCACTGCACCATTAGAAAGGCCAGGCTGTTTTATTTTAGAATTTCATTAGTTTTTCAATTGAAGCTCGAGCCTAAACACACCCACTGCTACACACTTCGCGTGGTAAACACATTCTTTAATGCAGGTTCTGCTGTAGTGGGAAACATTTCCCATCGTGAGCTGTTCTGCTTTAATTCAGCCTGGCAGCACCAAATAATGATGTATTTAAGACGACATCAGTGATCAGTTTCACTCACACATTCATTCGTTCGCTACGCACACAAATTTCCGTTTTTGGACGTTTCTTCTCCCTTTTGCTCTGCATCATAACTAGTGGAAGGCAATGCTACAGCTGTGCAACCAGCAATGCTCGACATGTAATGTAATATGATCAGATTATCATGTTACATTTTGCATCGTTCTGCAGCTGGCTTATCCATCTCTCGGTGAACTAGCTAGCTCATTGTTCCTAAAGCTATTTAAGCCATTCAAAAACCACACTAACTCATGAGAATTGGAATGAGAGAACTGAGGGGAGGGCTGAAGGCTACACCAGAGAGTTTTATAAGAGGAGGCTTTACACCGAAAATAGCAAATTACTGCTGCACGCTCATTCAGGGCACTCAGGATTTTTAATACTGTCTCAAACGTCAAAGGTTTTGGAGCACAAGTATTATTTTGTTTTTGTATGGCTAAAATTTTTAATACTTAATCTTCCGTTTTAAAATTATTTAGGGAAAACCAAACACAGATGTGATACGTTTAAATATTTTTTCATTATTAAAAAATAACAAACAACGGAATATTATTAGGTTTTAGTCCAAAGGTTAATGACACAAAGACTCGCAAAACACGGGCTGCAGAAGGACAAAAGAGTCTGACCGCACTTTAAGTCTCCATTTCCTGTTCGCATTATAATAGTGAAAACATCACTAACTGCAGGTGCTGTGATGCCCTAGGGTTGGTGAGAGTACATGCATTTCTGTACCACGGAAAATTTAATTTACAGCGTCCACAGACCGTTTCATGATTAAAGTTTTGCATTGCATAAAAATCGGTCCCCTGCTGAAGGGCTTCAGTGTGGAGCCAAAGGGGCAAAGCCCCTCAAGGTCATTTAAAATACAGGGAGTTGCGGGATGACAGAAGAGGAGAGCAACACTTTGTAGAGCATGCATACATTATCTCTTCCACTGCCGCTATTTAGGAGCAAATAACAAATCCCACCCAGATAACAAGAGCTGCAGCTATTATCCAGGGAAATAAAGTGCAAGGGTGAACTGCAGCTCACAATAACCTCAAGGTGCAACACATGTTTGTAACACAGCACCTGTGGCAAAGCAAAGACTGTGGTGGTAAAACAATTTGTACACTGTCGCGCTGTGACAGTTTCTGTCTTGTTTTATTCAGCACAGGGTCTCTTCGGCTGATCCGAGTGCGACACCACTGAGTCACGTCTCACTTTTGTGGAATAAAAAGGTGGAAGATGGAGGAAGCCATCCATCGAAAGGCTTGGACGGGGGACAAGTCGGAGAGGAAAGGCTCAAAGAGGCAGGGAAGGCTGAGAGAGTCGCAATAATTCGAGCACTCTCCCTGTGGTAAGGCAGTCTGATGAGAACAACAGCACTGCTAACTGGCCACAGATGTGCCCACACATACCCAGTGCTTTCTAACAGAGAAAATGGGACAATAACCCTTTGCGCTTCCCTCAGTATCTTCTATCTGAAGCTCTGCAGGTTATCCCGCTATGATCCATCCTGCATTTAACAGGTAATTGGTTAAGCTAGTGTGGCACCTAGTGTAAGTGTCCCATGAGGTCTGCGATCACCTCTTCAGTCCACACAACCCCCAATGTCATTTTCCGGCTTTACTATTTTCTAGCAGTTGGCATTTGCTAGGCTCATTTTTTTTTTTTTTTTTGTACAGATTATTCTCATTTCAATTAAGTGTGTCAAAGTGGCTTAATGTAGAATCAGATATGGCTGTGTTTGAGGGCTGCATGCACTTGTAATTAAGGCTCAGTGGGAGCTGTGGCCCTGGAGGGAAGCGAGGTCTCGAAGGTCAGACTACAATCACTACCTTCACATGTGGCCTGCCCGCTTTCCTCTGTACCACAGAGAAATCTGAGCTTCCAGCCAGGTGACTTTATCATCAGCGGCCTAATTGGGAAAACATGGTTTTCATTGGCTGGGTAATGACTGTGAATGGTTTTATAGCTTGTCAAACAACAGGCTATTTTCAATTACCCGCAGACCCCAGTGTTCGAATGCCATGAAATTGAGCAATGGAGGTGTTTAAAAAAAAATAAATAAAAGCCCCCGATGTGCTTAAATCCGTTCATTTGGAAAATGTACTTCTAACAGTGATGGCAGTATAATCAGAGAAATGCAAAACCTGGCAACTCCCAGATAGATGCTAATGACAATAAAAGGTTGAGTCGTATCTTACTGGTTCTCAGTTTAAGGCAAATGAATAAAACAGGTGTTTGATAAATTAGAACTATTGCATAAAAAAAGGTTCCTGAGCAGTAAAATAAATGTTAGCATAATGAGGACAAAGGCAGGAGTAATACAACTTGACTCGTATATCCTATGCTTTTATGTCATGTTGCTGCTATTTTACCTGCTCCCCACCCACCCCAAGACAAATAAATAAAAATAATAATAAAAAAAATAATCTCACAACATCCTTTTTAATATGTTTTCAAAACAGAAGTTGTCGGATATTTGCATTTTATTATTCAACGTTCTCAGACATTTGCTTGAACCTTTCACTTTTAAGCAGCCTGCTTCAGAGGCTCACTACCACTGTGACCATATGGACCCATAAACAAACACTTAAAACATGATGTTACAGAAAGACACAGGAGACTGTGGCCGGTCCGTCTCGACACAGAGTCAGGTCCCACATGAATCCATTGTTTTTGTCTTCTTGCCTGCGAGCGCAGAACTGAAAGACCTGATCTCTCTCCAGAGTTCCCTCCCTCCTTTTCTCTGGCTCCTATTTTCCCACATGACACTGTTTAACTTCACTTTATCTACGTCTCTTTTCTTTCCCTTTTTTGTAACATAGGTTTTTTCTTCTTTTTAGCACGCCTCAGCAATCCCTCTTCATTCCATCTATTTGCCCTTTTTCTCTGTTCTCACTTCATCAACCCATCAACCCACCTCATTTCTCTTCATGCTCTGGTCTCTCCATCCACTTCACTTCCACCCTACATATATATATATATATATATATATATTTATATATATATATATTTATATATATATGCTGCTGGTTTCTCCATCCCCGGCCTCCCAAGTCTACAACCTCCAGAGGCTGGATCCTCTATTAATAGCATGGCAATGTAAGGAGAGAAGGGGATATAGAGAAAAAGGGTGACAAATAAAGAAAGGGACAGCATGGGAGAGGAAGAATAAGAAAACTTTGCACCGCATGCCTTCATTTCTGATGCGCAGATGTGGGTGCCTGTTGCAGGGCAGGCAGACATCCACGGTCAGCATACCGCAGATCCTGCTATTACAAAGAGAGTTTCATCCCACACCCTGAACCCCTTAAGGCAGTCTGCACCATAGCACTCCTTATAACAAACCTGTGTGGGTTTAACAATGTGCACAATGGGGTTTAAAAATCCAGCCATTCCCTCTGGACATTGTGATTCACTAACAGCAACAGCTCACATTCTTCTTGCTTAAAATTCAAGCTACGAGCTTTAGATTTGTCTGTTTTTCTGTTATATAATACTCATAAAGAGCATTAAGAGAAAATTAATGAAGGCTTCTTTCGTTGTCACCCTGCAAGAGGAACCCATGCTTTTATCTTTAAATTTTTATATTTGTATTCTAAACTATGAACTAATTGGCACCAATGCATATATGATATAGTTTGTCAAGTGAATGACATGTTTACATCATTAAACCTTTGTTTGACTATAAAACACACTGCATTTTTAGCCCCAACTAACATTAACTTGCGATTTAGAGGCCATTTGGGTAGTAAAGAGCACGTAAGTGGAGTGAGCCAACAGGGGACACTGTGTCTCGAGGTCAGCTCAGCTGCAGGGAGCACTCACTCAGTCACTTGGACACAGATCAAAAATGTGAGCGGCCGTATTCCTTGCCTGGAAATTAATTGGTTTCCTTTTCCATTTCTCAGGAAAGAAAAGCAAATAAGTGTGAGGCGTAAAGAAGAGGGCGAGGGGCTCATTATTCTTCCACTTAGTGTCATGAGGCATGCGTGGCTTGAAGAGAACCATGATGAATCTGAGAAAGAGCTTGTATCCTTGAAACAGAAAACAAAACAAAAGCAGGAGCCACTGGGGGATATAAGGCCCTTTATCTGAGATCGCAATCACAGAATTGGAGACCTCGAGGCATCACTGAATGGCATATCTATCATGATAAGATGGCAAGAAAATGATCCTGTAAACTGAGGCAAAGTCGGCGATTGCAATGCGCAGCGAGCTTGTGTTTTGGAGTGCGCGAATATATATCCGTGTTAATATTTTGAATTAGGTGTGTGCAGCTGGCAGCTCGTATCTCTCAGCCAACCACTGGCAATAATTTAAACTCCAGTGTTCTTAATAAGGTGGGCAGAGTCGCAAATAGTGTTTGGATTGTTATTAATGACCGTCATGATGGCTTCAGCATTATTCTCCATCTGTTTAGTCATGTCTCCATTACTGTCATAACTGTTTATTGTGTATTAACTATTGCTTTAATCTTGATCGCCAGTCCACAAAAAGGCATTCCTGAAGGACCGGTTTAGATATCTTGAATCATAATTACTAGAGTAGCTTGTTGTTGATTTTTGTCCGATTTGTTTTATCTAAGATTTGTCTGGCAATATTTTACTGTTTTGCTGTTGTTGCATGTAGCCCTAATTATTTGCAGAGGCAATTTCTCGAATCAAAAGGGCCAATCTACTCATCATCTGAGTCAGCTTCCAAAAAGAACTGCGTTCAAGAGCTATGTTTAATCAAATGCGGACGACTGAAAGTAAGCAAGCAAGGACCTTGAATGCCATGTGAAAGCACCACCAAAGATAGTTTTCATAAAAAGTAAAAATTAGCTTCTTGGAAGGTGGGATAATTACACGCTGTGCTTAGAAAGACACAGCAATAACAGTAAGTAGTGACAGAATTAATAAACATTTTTTTTTATGAGGCCGTAAAACATAGTCTGTACATAGAATACATAGCTTGAAGTGAACATAGTCTAGGGGCTGTGTTAAGAAGATGTAACAGTTTTTGAAGGAAGATACCAAAAGATATCATGTCGAACTTTTAGGTCAAGTGCAGCAATGACGGTGAACTTCTCTGTGTACTCCACCTGGATGATTTTCTGTGATTGTGAGAAAATTACTGTGAAAAGGCCATTGCATCACCAAGCCTTTCAGCAGCCTGGGCCCATGTCTCATATTGTCTGATTCTGAAATGGGTTGTGAATTATATGTTGGAATATCTGGTTGGCGAAATACTTAGAAAAGAACGCGCGAAAGAGAAATGAAAAACAGCAATAAAAACACGTTTGGTATTGGATGCAAATTGCACCCTGTTCTGCAGCTGTAAAAAAAAATGAATGAAAAGAGATGTACAAGTATTCTATCTATCTATCTATCTATCTATCTATCTATCTATCTATCTATCTATCTATCTATCTATCTATCTATCTATCTATCTATCTAAAGTACAGGTATTTAACAGGGGGTCCGTGACTCCTAGGGGGTTCACAGAGGAACTGCATGGGGGTCGCAAAATCTTGCTTGCATGCTTGCATGCTTGCACCTGCAACCCAGCCATTTGACTTCGGGAGTCATGTAAGTCCATGTTTGCTTTATTTTTTTGCCCGCACCTCCCCTTACTCCCGCTCATATCATGCACTTGGCCGGTTGCTTTGGTTCCAAGTTTATTTTGTTCTTGTTGCACTGCTGCCATTCTGTATTAATGTCAGTCATGATTGCTTTGCTTTCTTCTCGACAATCTTTGCCCTGCCGTCCCACCACTCATAACGGCTCGCAACCTCACCCTGTTTATGCTTCAGAACCTATTAGTCAACCTTGAATCACCGGAGGCCACGCTTTTCCCACAGCAGACTAAATTTGCTCTTTCAGGTTCAGGTCTTCTGTGCAGCTATGTCCAGCATTCCGCCTTTATGACACTTCAGACACGCCACGCGGACGAACGCACAAACACCGAATCGCAGACACAACAAAACTAAAGGGTGGGGTGGGAGGGGGGTAAAGGACATGGAGCTGTAATGTATCAGCCTCCCTGCCATGGCCTTTTCGCACAGCCTGTTGTGAGCCTCTTCTCGCCCACACATCCTTCATGAGGACACACTTTTTTCACTGAACCGCTCGGATGCAACTATACATCAGCAGAAATGCTGTGGTCTCTGTTGGGGTGTCCTGGAGGACAGGTAAACAGGTTCAGCGCTTACTCAGTGGTCTCACTTCATGTTTCTTGTGCTGCGAAAGGACAGAGTGAGTCAGGATGGGAAGAGAGAGATGTTTGGAATAAAAGGGAAGGGTGAGAGGCGGCGTTTGATGCGCACACAAGCGTGCCTGATTAGGCAAAAGAACAACAGCACTTTGTGGTTTCATGTTTCAGCTCCTCCTCATTACTTCCTCATTCAGTATCAATAACAAATTTTCCTGTCATGGAGTCCGCAGTGCAGGGGTAACTAATTATAAATATTTATTGACTCCCAGAATAAAACTGCTTTTAAGAGGGCAAGCATTACAAAGTGGCTACAGGTCTTCTGTTAAAAGACAAGTGCAATTTTAATTTGTTCCCTATTTATTTCAATGAAGACATATATTTATGAGTCGTTGACTCTGTTCAGTTCAGTGTGATGGAGTTATGACATACAAAAATATGGTGTTTTCCAGTGTCTAGCCCCTAATTCAGGGAATACTGAGTACAGATGTTGTAGCTGTGCTATCCATGTAGCTCGCCAACTTCATACACACACTTGTTTCCTTTAAAGGCAAAGTGTAACAATAATAACATTACTTACCCATTGCTTATGGGTAAATCAGTAAATGCTGCTCTCTGATAAAAATAAACATAACGTTAGACACTTACATGAGTTATTTCTTGTACACAGTCAACCCAGTGAAAACAACAGTGCTCTTAATAAGAGGTACCAGTGTATTCAAGCACTCCTTCCACTCCTGCAGTAAAGTGCAACGCCTGCACAGCATATCCACCACTTAGCTGTTGCAGCCATCTTAACTTCTGCACATAAAAATCTATAGCCGCGTCCCTATGGGATACTCTATTGTTGAGCTATACATAGCCATGGCCTGTTTGCGTAACCTTATGTCCGTCGTTATCTTCTTCAAATGACCCTGAGATTGCAAGAGTACAGACAAAAAGTGACAGAGACAAAGAGACTCTTCTTCTTATTGATGTTTGGCACTCCTACATCTATTAAATCCATACCTGTCTATTAACAGAGCTGATGTGATTCATTGTCCACCTCTCATCACTTTTCTCCTTGGGAGACGTCTGGACCGAATTTGGACACTGCACTGTTCTCCTTACCATCCTGCGGTGTAACAGCCAGACGCAGACCTGATCACCACAAACGCCATCTGGTCTCGTGCGTCCTAAGGAGGGGAGACCTCGTCAGGGTCAACCGGGTAGTTCAGTGGGGCCACGTAATTTCTGGACGCCCAGAAAGTCAAGAGTTAACGTCAGAATGAGCTATGATGCTACTGGTGTCGGACCATTTATCAGCAGACAGTTTGCTTGCAGAAACCATGACCCGGTGGACTTGCAAGCACCACAACACTTGATCTGTGATCCTGAAAGAGTTGCCTGCTTCATAACCGAAGCCTGAGGAGGCATGACAAATATATTGCCGGACAAAAAAAAATACAATCAGGAGTTATTGTCCCGTACTAGACGGGATATTTGATGCCATTGCCATGCTTGGCTTTTTACAAGAAATGTCTTAAAATACTGCCGGGATAAGCCTGCCAAAAATGTGGACACCTTATAAATTCTGTGAATCTCTGTGGACAGAGTGACTTTTGTGGCTTCTGAGAGGAATATTGCATTTGGCATCTTGCTTTTCCGGTGACACACTGACCAGATTGTACAAAGTCAATGTCAAAAGTAAGGTCTGAGTCAGTGCGATTTAAGTGAATTTATTGGTAATAGTTTCTATGGTTAATACTTTTTTTTTAAACATAACTATACTATAAAACTGTCCTAAATAAATAACAATATTTGTTTTGTTGATTGCAGGTGTTTGTGTAGCCTATGGATAGAAAGCTGTATTCACCCAAATGCTTGTTGACTAAGAGGTTTTTGTCTGCCACTAGTTGTGTTTTATATCACATAGAACAGCAGTCCTTAGCCCAAGTTAAAGGAATATTTATATACTGCACCAAAAGAAAATGTAATACAGCACATCTACAGTAGTGTGTGTGTGTGTGAGAGTGCCTTCAGGATACGAAGAAAAATAAACTTTTATATTGCACCAAAGAAATACTCTATGTGCATATAAAGACTGCACCAGTTGTAAGGTTAAATAATAATCAAAACAGAATCGACACACTGCAGTCCACATTAAACAGAGTGCTTAATTCAAATTCCACATGGTTGCTTCCATGGGGAGGCTGAGAGCATCTCTTCAGCAGCGCTGGAACAGAACAGAGCAGAAGTCTAGGGGAAATGTGTTGCTCTGGCAACACCGCGGTCCCAAAACGCACCATCCTAGACGCTGTCAATTACACATCTTGAAGACAGTAAGCTATAAAGTCACAGTGTTTCACTTTCCAGACATGCAACTGACACTGCGCTTGATGACGGTCGTCATGGTAACGGGCCAGTGTCAGACAGCTTCCCTTTTGTCCGCGCACAGTCCTCCGGTGTCAAATCTTTGGCTGTGAAGGGGCACTTGATCTCACACATTTCACAGCAGAGCCGACTGACCAGTCTATTTGAGGAGGCTGCAACCATTCACTTTATACTCTCAGAAACCATCCACGTTTTATTTGGGTTGCGTCTCCTTGCTGCCCTCTCCATTTTGCCAGCCACTGGGCTGGTTGCCGTTGAGATAACAGCTGGCTAATCATGTTACAAGGCCCCTAAGTGTTGGCGTCATAAATTGCTAGGTCAAACTCTGAGTTAAGGCGGCCGATAAAGAGCTGCAATCAACCATTTTTGTCAGAGAACTGCACAAAAAAAAAGGCTGATTCTACTTTGACCCCCAGTGAGTCATAAAACGAGCAGGAAGTTTTATTCCTGTGGCAGCAAGCTGTGTAGTGCAGTTAAGATAGAGTACCAACTCATCTCGCAGAGCTGAATGTTTTTAATATCCCCACCCAGAGCTGCACTGAAAATGATGGTTATGCTTGGCTTCCCCCTCCAGAGAAACGCTCCACATCATCTGGTTTTGCCACACCTCAGTTTTTTATCTCTTTTGTGGAGAGGCACATTTTAAAAATAGAAGCCGTTGCCAGATTCAAAAATAGAGGTGTTTTTTTGCACACTGATAAAATGATGTCACCTTGCTGGATTCTTCCTCACACCTTTTAAAACTTGTTTTGTGAACTGGGGAAAACATAGGTTTCAAAGACACCCACAGGAATCGTGCAATGTAAAGCTGCCAAATGAAACTGCTGATGTGTGTGTGTGCGCGCCTTCGCTTATATCACAGTGTGGGGACTCAAGCCTTGTAGTCCACTCACATTGTGGGGACTCTCCGTTCTGTTTACACATCCCAACACTTCGCTGTTAACACTATTTCACTGATGTTTAACGCAACAGCTATGCTTATATACTTAGAATAAGATGAAAGACTCTGTTTCTTTAATAATCTTTTAGATGTTAACTGTTTGTTGATGTAGTGTGGCGTGCAGATACATAAAAAAAAGAGTAGGTAGGATTTAAACACCATGGAGGGTGGAGGTGGGGTTTTTAAGGACCACTTGCTTTTAATTTTCAACGACATCCTGGAATACAATATTATGATATGATCTAGCCATAAAATATTGTCAAATGGCATCAGATAATCAGTGAATCAAAGCAAACCGGTACGGCTGTAATTAGTGTGTACTGATTTTAATTTAATTTAATTTTTTATTTTTTTTTTCAACCACCCGCATGTCATTAAGTACGTCTCTGGGGAGTCTTTTCCATGGCACAGCTCTTTTCCACCCTCATGCCACATATCAAACCTTTTAAGCCTGCTGTTTAACTCAAAAAGACTTCTACTTTCCCATATTTAGCTAAATGATGAACAATGAGAACTTCACTACGACATTTGAAAAGGCTGCAGCTATTTCCAGCGTACAGTTTACTACATATTTCCTCTACTTTAACATCAGGAGATTCTCCACTGTCTCCTGAATATCTGATGACTGACAGACCTGGGTATGGTTTTAATAACAGGGGGTAACTCGTTTACATACCATTAATGCTACCTAAGTGAAATAATGTATTCCGTGTTTGGCCATTCCCATTAATCTTGTCTTTCACAAAACATTGAAGAATGTGAATTTTAAACAGCTATTATCTTTATATTAAGCCTGGGTTTGTGACAGTCGCGGTGGAGTGGTTTTTGATTTCATTATTTTGTAGGCAAGCCCACATTTGCATGTGAGTAAACAATGAATATAAGTACAGCGACGGCACAGGCGGAAGTCGTAGCAAAGAGAACTCGTTTATCTTTCTCAACAAGATAGTATTTGTAGCTGAGCTCCATGTAAACACACAATGCAAATTCAAACATCCACATGATTGCTCATGTATTCACCCTGTCTGAGAAGCAGACACAGGCAAACATTAGAGGACAACACACACACACACACAACACACACACACACACACAAAATAGCAAAGGAGAAAGAGAAAGTGCAATGAATTTCAATACCACACAGCTCCCTTTCTTCCAGGCATATGACATTTAGTCAGTCATCATAGCTGTCAAAACATTGCTTTCTTCACACTGCAAAGTGCAGTATGTGACAGTGCGGAAGACAAACATGAGGGTTGGCCCAGAGAGAAGAGCTATAGAGAAACTCTGAAATGACAATAGAAGTAGAAAACAAACACCAAAGAGATTTTACACCATCACACACTCAAGCATAACTTTAAAGCACAGAAACGTAGCCACTGATTAAGCCATTAACTTTCTGTCCTACCCCGCACTAATAACCATCTAAAAATTACCACCACACCAACCACATGTTCGGAAGCCTTCTCTGAACTGAAGCTGATCACAGATGGTTTCTGTGTGGACACATCCAGGCCTGGAGGCATGCTCTGGGGAAGAGAGACCACTGGATTTCATTGTAGAGCTCTGATATAGCTGGTCCTCTGATGATCTGGCTGAGCAGTCCCTGGTCCTTTCAGGGTGCGATTATGTGCGCACAGACAGAATGTGTTCGCGTTAGCATGCCTTTGGCAGCTAGCATGGATAGAAATGGATGAAAAACTACAGTAAATTGCGTGCCCATGTCTGTGAAGCCTCTTGATTAACATTCAGAGTAGTGGAGCCACGGGCAACCCCCAGAGCAAGAATGATGTTTAATGACAAGTCAAATCTAAAAACGCTGTCCTTCATCATATCCAACTGCCAAGTCCCCATTGCACAGTGAGCAACAGCACAGGTGGACAGATTTTGATACTGCCTGTAGCCTCAGCCAAGGCTCTTTCACCAGCATTATCATTATGTTGCCAAATCCTTAGTGCAGCTGCCTTAAGAACCTGTAACCCCGTATTCATTTTCCAGTCCTTCTCTTGAACAACCTCTGTTTCTCCCTCATTAGCATACATTGATCAGAATAAAGGACTCTGATACGCTCCGGCCTGCACAGTACCACGACAGCCACCTAATACCTCATTAAACTACTCTTCATAATCCCTGTGGCCCCCTCCCCCCACGCCTTTTGTAGAATAACTCCCATTACTGAGCACAAGTAAATCTTTGAAGAAAATGTGACTTTTATTATATCCTGCCACTGATATAATAGCACCATTTCATATCTATATATGAAATGAGCCTTCTTCAGCTCTCTACTGAATAGTTATTTCGGAACTATATACTTTTCTATGCTATGCTATGCTATATCACCATTTCATTTAACTATATACTATACTATGCTATGCTATGCTATATCAACATTTCATTTAACTATAGACTATACTATACAATGCTATGCTATGCTATGCTATACTATACTATGCTATGCTATGCTATACTATGCTATGCTATGCTATGCTATGCTATACTATACTATACTATGTTATACTGAGCTATACTATACTATACTATACTATACTATACTATACTATACTATACATCCTGCTTATGTTAAAATATCCTGAAGCAAAAGAGAATGTCGCTGCCAAGATGTCAGCACATAAAATGATGTCTGGATTGTATATCTATCATTCTTAAGTGCTCCCGCTTCTCAAGTCCTTGTGCATGTTTACAACCAAATATTGATTTAGTTATGTATTAAAATTACATTACAAGTAAAGAAAGTTCGAGGTGGCAATATGATTCCATCTGTTCATTTTAAATATGCCAGCTCTATTCAGAGAACTGTCTCTTTCCTCAGGCCACGCAAAACATAAATCAGACAAACTCACAGAACTTGTTGTTTTGTTGCATAAAATCCAGGCGACTGAGTCAGACTTGATGCTGAAACTCGTACAGGACGCAAACTATAGTTTATCCTATTAAACTCAGATGTTTTGTTAACTCATCACCCATCCCCTCCTCTATATATGAATTATGCCACTCTGTTACTGTATAGCGTCGCTTTACTTCCCTGTATACACACTACAGCTTCCAGAGAGTTTTTGTCAGTTTGCTCAAACAATGAATGATGTTGTTTTTCTTTGGTGGAAATTTCACTCAGCAAAATGAATTGAAGGAATCAGTGTCATCATTAACCTTCTCTGCTCTGAAAGAGACATCACATTTTCTGCTGCGACTGATCCACAGTGAGAGATATTTGTATGATTTAAGTTCAAGCCTGTGCCTGAAGAGTATCAACACTTCTCTGACTGCTGGAAAAGTATATATATATATATATATATATATATATATTGGTACCTCGCAGAAGTTTGCAGTCTAGTCCTCGCAGACTTGCTGAGCATTTTAATAAGCCAATTCATTTACTTTTGATGGTTGAGGACCACTTGCTTTTCATTTTATTACAGACCTATTTGAGTGTTTCTACTTAAAGTCTTTCCCAGATACAAGTTATGGAGCTCATTAAATAGTGAACATGCTGCACACTGTAAGTCTGCCACGGTTCTAAAAAGATTTTTGAAGAGATACATGTGCGCTGGAAGTAACTCAGCAAAGGAGGACTCTAAAGCTACAAACACAGTTGCTTTCAGCAATAGAAAAAGCTTCTTTAGCCATCCATATCTCTCTCTCTCACTCTATATCCTCCTCTATCGTGCTCTCTGAGGATCCCTCTCATGTTTTCTGCGCTGGCCTATTAGAGTGTACATCCAGCCAGTGCCACATTAAAATCCCTACAACCCAGTGCTTGTGGACTGAGATAAAGATCCCTCTTTTTAGTGACTAGTCTGATCCATTTCAGACAGCGCACACTACATTAATATTCTCCCACAGATCAGAGACAAAAGAGACGCAGACCCATGTGCTGTACTGACTGGTGTGTCATCTGTGCATCATCCAGAAAGAGAGAAGGAGAGAGGGAGTGAGACAGAGGAAAGAGGATGAGGCGGGGATACTCAAATATATGGTAACGCCGCATGAATTTTTCATCTGCCAGCAGCTGTTTTCATAACCTTTTCCCGGGGCAGCTACTGTGGTTCCTCCGGTGCCAGAGAGTCACCGGCACGTCAAGTTTGGCAGCCAGTGGGATCCGAAAAAGCACGAAAAGCAGAAGAGGTGGGGTCATTGGCCACCGTGGCGGGTCAGCTGTGGGGTCCCTTGGGTCTTTGGTTATGTTTGAGAGGACAACGGTCATGTGTGTTGTGCTGAATGGATGTCCCTGGCAGGTTTCCCTAAGAGAGAGTCAGGCCAGAGACAGGATGCTTATCCCTGGAGAAACTGTCCGACCCTCTGTGCCAATTTGGGTCCTGCCGCTGGTGCATGATGGGAAAGAAAAATATCCCTCCCTCCTTCTTCCCTCCCCTGTGAAAAGCACCCTGACCTGAATACAGATTCAAACGAATAACGCTCGCTCTGTAGACGAGGACAGACACGACTTTTTGAGTATTCATCATCTTAAATCCCCCTCCTCCTCCACCCCCCTCCCTCCCTCCCTCCCTTCTTGCCAATTCAAGGTGAGATTTGGGGTGTAAGGACTGCAACATCATGCTCTGACTCGTGATCCAAGTGAGAAAGTACAAGAAAAGACGGGGAAAACACTGTGAGGCGAGAGAAAAACAAGCAAATGTGACTGCGCAATTGAGAGCTGCAGCCCCAGATTCACAATCATACTGGGAATCACAACACTTTTTAATAATTCAGGATGAATAGAGGAAAGAAATCTGCAGCAAGCAAGGAAGCCAAGGAAATGACAGGGGGGGGAAAAGAATCCACTCTCTGTATACAGCCTTCCAGTGTGGACGTTTGTTTGAATAACATCTGTAGAGTTAGCTCTGTGTCAGTATATACAGTATCCTGCCTGAACCCAAGGAATCCTTTTAAGTAGGAAATAAATGACAATTTGTGCAACGCTCCTGGTTCGACTTTTCACTTCGTCAAGGCACCTATACAGTTTCTCCAGCAATATTTTCCTTTCAGCAGAGATTTGTATTTTAATTGAATTTTGTCTCAAACTAATCAAATTATTTGGGTTTTTCTACTTCACCTAAACTTGGCCCAAACCACATCTCATTATGTTCCTCTATTCTTAATTTCTTACCACTGGCAACAAGGTAGATAGCGGAAGGGGAAAAAATAACATTTGCCAATTAGTCTGAGCCCTTGTGATCTTACCACTCTTGCTAACAATTCCAATTTACATTAATTATTCATTTTGAGGCTGCACACATAGTCCCTGCCAGAAGGAGAGGGGAAGTGCTGCGGTGAGATACGATCGTTTGTGTCGACGCTGTCCTGTTTCAAATACCACCACTTAGCATGGCTGTTGTCCTGGGTTCTGCATGTCTCACTATGTGGATGATGGTATCGTGTCAGCCTGTTAAAATCTATTATTTACACCACAGTTTTAACATGAGAGAAAACACAAACAAATTCCTGGATGTAAGTAGATAAGCCTCCTGTTTGTCTGCAGAACGTCTCTGTACAAGTGCTGCTTGAGATAATATTTTTTTCTGTGACCTCTATTGTGTGTTTAGCGTTACGCATCTGCATTCAGAATGAAAGAGTACCAGCTCTCCTGCAGCCAGCAAGAGGCAGAGGATCAGACAGGAAACACCTTGCCTTGTTGTTCATACTTCTATCTCCTTTCAGCAATGCCTCGTTTATTCTCGTGCCCGGTGATAAGCTGGAGCTTGGCGAATGTTTACAGGACTGCAGGGACTGAGCGTGCTGAGGGGTCGCGGGACTTGTGCCGTGAGGTCACGGCCTTTGTGTTCGCACGCGCTCTCCAGGGAACACAGCTCTCTTTGGCCAGCGGAGGCAAATGCTAACGCAGGAGCACACTTCTTAGACGTGTCTTATTAAACATACACCAAGGGAATACCCACAGTAGGACTGAGCTGACCAGCAGTAAATCATCAACATTCTTGTCTCTTCCTGTGATATGAGTCTAATTTGCACAAATATAGTAAGTCCTTTCCTTTTTTCTGGAAAAAAAAAACAGGTAACTTTAGACCAGGGGTCTTCAATGTTTTTCAGGCCAAGGACCCCCAAACTGATTGAGAGATCAAGTAGAGACTCCCTACACATTATATGCGTTCTATATTAAATTTGGCCTAATGCTATTTATAAATATACATTATTAATATCATTTTGCATTTAATATTAAACTATTCCTTATCCTTTTACTAAAATATGTTGGATTCATGTTAATGTTTCTAAAGAAATTTAAATGTGTTGTGGGGGAATTAAAAAAAATATATATATAAAAAATGTCTAATCAACCAAAGATTTTGCGTGTATAAGCTACATACACGCAATGTTCGCGTGTATTTGTTTTTTATTTTTTTAATGGTGGTGGTGGTGGTCGGGGAGGGGCAGCTGCTGAATGTAACTAATAATGACACTTGTAATCTAACTTAGTTACTTTTAAAATTAAGTAATCAGCAAAGTAACAAAGTTACTTTTTAAAGGAGTAATCAGTAATCCGAAATTGGATGACGTTTTTAGGGTAACTGTGGCAACACTGACTACGATATACTGTGCTTTGACATCTGGTTTGTCTTATTTTGAATTGACTTTGAACTATAATAGTGCAAAACTCAACCACGCCTTCCAGGTCTTGATATTCAGTCCGGCACCTTATGTATAGCGCCATAAACATAAATTATGCTAAACTGGGGTTTTCTTTTTCACAGTATTTTCTGCTGTGACCCAAACTACAGTGACATGGCAGGATGCAGAGAAGAACTTGCCATTTTACCCGCGTCAGCACATTTTCAACTTAGAAGATGACCTTTTGGAAAAACCAGCCAACAACTGGGGTGCCATCCCATAAACAAAACAAAGTTCCCCTGAAAGTTTTCCTTTTGTTGTTGGCACTCAATACACACAACAACTCACAGTAGAGACAAAGCACAACTTTACAAACTGCTTTGTTCCCCTCGTGACAATATCGCATTCTCCAGGAGGACTATGTGGGCCATGATGAGTTCATGAGTAGTGTATGGAGAGAGAAAACTGAAGTCTTTTAGTTCTATAGAAGTGCTTGCACCTGCTGGCAGGCAGAGAGCTGAAGAGGGCTCATACATACACGGATATAACAACAATAGCACAAATCTCCAACAGAGTGAGAGAGAAAGAGTATGTCAGTGCATGTATTTGTGTGTCCAAGCGTGTGTGTGTGTGTGTGTGTGTGTGTGTGTGTGTGTGTGTGTGTGTGTGTGTACACCTGCAGCCAGTTCGCCCCAGCTGCTCCCACACAGCGCCAAGAGCTATTCCGATCAGTGGGATAATAGTGCCATCATCGCATGGTTTCATAAGCCGGGGTGCTCCGTGCAGAGATGAGAAACTGGCTGAATGTATGCATTCTAACAGACAGTCGCAATCCTGTACAACGTGTGTTTGTGTCTGTGTGTGTGTGTGTGTGTAGCTGGGCTTGGTTTGAGGGGCCCCGACAGATTGAGATGAGATGTGGGGTGCGCCTTCTCCTCTCTGCCACATCATCGTGTAGCTTTGAGCACGGAGAGTTTGGGACTCGGATGGTGCTTACATCACGAACAGGGTGTGAAATCTGGAAATAAACACACTTCACTGGAAATCTTTTTTTCTAAAGAGGGGAGGGACCATGGATGGCTTAAGTCACGGATTTGATAAATCCACTAGACTGCTTGGTTTGCATTATTTGTCCTGTGACATATTTATTAAGTATTTTAAGATGCTCTTTCCGCGGTTCAAAGTCTTTATTCTGGAAGCTAGTGACTGCAAAGCAGGGGCCGGATGTGGCCTTCTGACAAGGTCAACTCAATTTTATTTTTTCCTCAGCCTGTGAAAAACCTTCAAATTTGTCTCCATTTGTATGACAACTCCCACATTGTGTCCATGACTTCCACCAATAGTGGCCCAAAGGCTCTTTCAAATATAATATGGCAAAGTTCAAGACGTCCTAATGAAAAGACGTGATTTGAATATTTTAGCCGCTAGAAGACAAGAGCTCAAGAGCTAAACTAACCGAGCTCAAGTACTCCTTTAAATTCCACTAGCACAAACTGTTGAGACAGATAAAGGTCTGCAACCGGATTCCCGTAAAGAGGATCAACAGCATCAGTCGATATCAGATGGCAGAATCGGAAACATCTGCTAAGTTGCTGCAGATGTGCGTGCGAGTCTGCTGTATACTCGGCAGACAACACAAATCTTTGTCTTTGCTGAATGCACCTAGGTCCATTGTGGGCTTTTCTTTCGGTTCCTGCTTTTCCAAATTCTGGTTCTACAGAGCTTGTACACTGATCAGCCACAACATTAAAACCACTTACATTAGAAGTAAATGAAATTGCCCAACCTTGCGACAATATTGCCGCTGGGAAACCTTTTGGATCTGGCTTTTGTGTGGATGTTACTTAGACATTTACCACCCACCAAGACCAGACCAGGTGCCCCTACCCCCAGAGCAATGACACTCTTGATGTCAGCAGCCGTCCCCAGCAGGACGCAGCTTGACGCAGACACACACACAAATACAGTTTAGGTCAAAACAATATGAAGAACGGCACAAGGTGTTGATTTGGCCTCCAAATTCAGTAGATCCCTAGTTAATCAAGTGTCTGTGGGATGCTGGAACAAACCTGATCCACAGAGGCCTGTTCCCTCAACCCATAGGACCTAAAGGCCGCCCACTGACAACATCCTGTTGTCAGACATCGCAGGACACCCATGTCATTCTCTGACTCATCAGAGATAGATTAGGGGGATAGTTTAGGGATATTAGGTCATGATTTTATGCCTGATCCATGTACAAGTATAAACAAGTGTTAATAGAAAAGCTCTGCAGTGAATAGACCCACCTGCCCTGGTGCCTGAAAGTTGCCTTTTCATGTCAACGATGAATGACTTCCAAATAAATCATCATAGTCATAGTCATAGTCTCATACAAATTTGGCCAGACTTTTTCTTTCTCTCCCAACCCATCTTCACGCTCCTTCTTTCTCTCTCTCCACTTCCACCTCCTCCATTTCAATAACTCTTTTTATTTCCGACAATGCCATCAAATCTCTCAGCTTCTCTTTCTCACCCTGTGACACAATCTCTGAATATGCTTTGCAAGATACCCAGTTTAATTACACCGCTAACTTTCATGAAAACATCTGGCTTATACTTGCTTGGCATACAGCGTGCGTGCCACGCAGCCTGCCAAATATTGCCACATAAATCTTGTCGGAACTTGCTGCTGGGACAAAATGACCCGGTTATAGTTTATTACAGTGGATTAAAAAAGAAAAAAGAAAAAAAAAAAGACGGAGTATCAGATTTGTTGACTCACTGATCAGCGGCTACAATAGGGCTTTGTTTGGAAAGTGGCTCCAGAGGATGCTGTGCGCCGGGCTACCTAACTCACAGTAACTGTTAACCTCCCCATCCATCACCGGAGAGAGCAGCCGTGACACAAAAAACCTGCTTCCTCCATTAGAGCCCTGACAGAGTCTAATGCCTGTCCTTGCGCTCTCTCCCTTTCTTGTTGGCCCTGTATCTCAGTTACAATAATGAAGTCTTCTGCCTCCTCCCCGCTCCCGCGAAAGTGAGCGACTAAACAAGTCTTTAATAATAGTTTTCTGTTACCTTCTCCTCAGTGTCTCTTTGTTTTCCCTTGATGCCCTCGTCTTTGAGGGATGAGGGGACCCGCGTTGGCAATGGTGTGAATTAGCAGGCAGACACATGGGGATAAAAGACCAGCTCTTATTATGGCCTAAACGCATGAGCACACTTCTGGGAATCGAGATGTGTAAATGAGCTCCGCACACACACACACACACACACACACACACATACGAGAGTGCTGTCTTTTTCTGGGCTGTTGTTTTGCTCTTTTAAATAATTGACAAGGCTGTGCTTGTGAAGACAGGGACAAATCTGCTGCGTTAATGTCCCAGCCAGAGGACTTTTAGTACCGAACGCTATCAACCCCCCCTCCATCCCCAACTCCTACATGGAACTGTTACCGCCATGGCAGTTCATAAATCTTATGTAACCCCAGCTCAGCGATATAACAAGTGAGTATTCCGCCAGCGTGTTCTGTTTATTGTTTCACTGGAGAGCTGGCAGCAGATGACATCTGCTATATTTACCCTCTAGATTGCGTTCCATTTCAAAACAACACTTTGGCGTCAGGCAGGTCTCTGCATTGGGGCCGGGGACATATTAGCGTGATTGCTGAGGGCAAACTGCGGGCTGATCCCGGCCGTCCATGGAATAAAGAGACTTGTAGTTTAAGTGCGAGCCGGAGCTGTCAGAAGTGCACACATGACTTGTGATCTTATGCTGGTGTGTTGGGGCAGAGCCGTGGCAGTGTTCACTGTCAGAATGTGGCATCGCTGCGTTCCCCCGGCCTCCCGTGGGAACTGAGCGGTGTGTGATTGAGGCCTTGACTGGGAGCGGGAGCTAGAAGACACGGCATTCATGGTAGTGACTATCTATTAGCTTCACAGTTTTTTTCTTACTTCTTTTTCCCTTTTTTTTTTTGACTGCAGGCGAGGCAAGATGCAGCTTTCTCTTCAAGGTCCCTTGCCAACCGCAGCAGATGGGTGGAAACCTCTATAAAAACAGCTTTGAGCTTTCCCCTTTTGCTTACCATTAAAAGCCCCCCCCCTCCCAAAAAAAAAAAAGAATATATATCTGACTCTGTTTTCATAAAATAAATAATTAAAAAGTGGATTTCTGCAGCTTTAGGATGAACTATTTCGACATCAGTCGCTTTGTTGTTCCAAAAACGAAATGATGGTGAATTTGTTTGCAGGCGGTTTCATCTTAAACATGAAAACAAACAAAACAAAACAAAAAAAGAAAAAAAAACACCTGGCTCTTAACCTGAGCACTGTGCGGAGTAGAGCACTTCATTAGGATGCACAGCTGAAATCCTGCAAGATCAAGGTGATCTGAATGTACAACAAACCGCTCTCTATTCCAATAGTCCTCATTACGGTTTCTACTCCCCCGTCCTAAAGACGGGTCTTCCCAGCCACACCTTTAGCAAGAAAAAAAAAAAAACTGCATCAGTTCAGGAGGCTACAGAGATGCAATGCAGCACAATACGCTCACATTTTAAACAGCCGCACCATGCGCCGTGTGCCACAATCCTTCCTACCATGTCAATTGAATCCAGCCAGGACCCTATACTACTATTTAACAAATACTAGAATAATTACAACGCTTATCTCTGCTCTACAATGCAGCACCTTGCACCTCCATTGTGGGTTTGATGCCCAGTGTTTATGATGCAAGGTCTTAATGGCTCCAGTGGATTCTATGAGCGAGGGCCAGCGCTGAAGGGCTATGTTTGTTACAGAGGGATAACAGACAAATGTCAAGGACTTCAGTCTCATTCAGAGCACTGTAATGCGGAAGAGGGCGAGAGTCCTTTCTGCAGCAGAAATAAATTCCAATTTGACGAAGGTGGTGGAAAACCCAGCGCGGCATTTTCTGACTCGGCTATGGACAGATGTCGAAAAAACCTGGTAATTCCATTCCCCTCTCATCCTCATTGTGTGCGTCTTAATAAGGTCAAAACACGGCTCTGCTGCTGAAAACGATTGAATATAGGAAAATTCAAAGACAATTGTCAGGCATTTGCATATAAAAAGATGTGTGATTGTGGAGGACCTTGGCCTATATTCTATAATTACTCCATCTGTCCCACAGTCCTGCCTCTTAAATATTACTCATCCACTCCCCTCTTTAACTATCTTCTGGATTCTACAGTAAACCCTTTTGTCCATCGCAAGCTATTAAGCGAGACAACATCTGGTGGCAGACTGTATTTAATTGATTCACTCTTGAAATATTTAATACAAGGAAGTCATGCAAGTAACCGAGAAACAGTTGAATATCTTCACCAATCCTAAAAGATAAGATGAATATATAACAAAAAAAATCGAAGCTACGCCTGTTTCATAATTCGACACTAGTAGCCTAATCACCCAGCAGTTGGTTATAATTTTTAAAGGGTTCTGCATTTGCGAGATCACAGGCCACGACATTTACATCACAGGGCAGATTTCATTCTAACAGGTTGGACCAATTACCCTGCACCCTGACTGTTCCTAAAAGTCAGGCCGAGCTGTGACAGACGTATAAGCACAGATAACATTAGCCCGAACACAGACACGGCGGATATTACAAGCACTGAGCTCTGATGTGACTGTGACAGTAGCCTGTCTCATTAACGCCAGGGCTGAGGAGGAGGCCTGATCTGGTGGCGCTGCTGAGCAGAAGGTGAGCGGCTCCACGGAGCCAGAGACAGAAGCCCTGGAAAAAAAAAAAAAAAAAAAAACAAAATGGAAAGACGATTGTTCCTCATTATTCCTCATCTCACTCCTCACAAAGGGTTTTAATTTTTTTTTTTTTTTTGCTCGAGCAGAACGTTTTATTTGGAAGCATCTTCAAACCTGCGTACTCCGGAGGCCGAATTAGCCACTGTTTTCACGTCAAACATCTCGAGATAAATGAGTTCTGAACGTGATACGGATGGAGTGCGAGTTTAATCTCGGGCATAATAGGCGAGATGAATCAATGCCAGGAGTCAGATGAGTTTATGTCACACAGGAGACCTACCCAGTACATGCCAAATTACAAATCTGCTCCTTTATTTACTCGGTAATGAGAGCAGTATATGTGTATGACAGACAGCCCCCTCGCCGCTTTTCTTAACCTCTGCTGCGACTTGGGAACATGCCACTCCATCTCGAGGACTTAGCGACTCCCAATGCCAAAAGGGCAGATGCCCAGGTGCTGGTGTAACTGAATTGCTGTTCTCAGCACACAAAGGCAATGTCGCCCAGGGAGGATGGTTCAGGAAGGGATGGAGGTGGGGGGAGCTGTCAGAGTAACAGGAGAGCACCTGGGATTACTGTCAACGGTCTCCTGGACTGTCTCCCTCTGCCTCGCCCCCACCTCGCTCCTGTCGTCTAAGATCCATGGCATTCTCGTTGACATTGACCTTTAAACTCCAATTAGCCACTTAATCACAAATTAATTATTAATATTAGAAAAACCAACAGGGCTTAGGTTGTTTGTCTCTTTCACCTCATTATCATCCACTAATGACCGTCCTTGCATCTCATTTTCACAACAAAGACCGGGAAAATGGCGTTTTTAAAGGGCAAGCAAATGGACAGATTTTCCCCGGCACGTTCCCTAATTTTCACCTCGGACTCCGATTCCGAGCGTTTCGGATTTAATTGTTCAGACGCGTCTTCGGGGCCGAGCTAATAAGCGAGGATCCTCGGCCGCGTAAGAGCGCCGCGTCCACCTCGGAGCTCACGGGTCTCGTGGCCTAATTCGGTGTGAAATAGTCGACAAGGACGTGCGAAATGGCTCTCAGGAAAAAAATAAATAAAAAAATGACATGCACACCAGTCAGCGGCGTCGTCTTCACACGCGTCTAATTTAATTGTTTGTCATCTCCTATTAGGCGTCACGTGATGAGGGTGAGTGTTGGGCGCTAAATAAAAGGCTTTTGGTCAAATCACACATTTGGAAAGCACCGACACCGACATTTGGCAGCATAATAAATGTGACTCAGCCATCCAATAATGGGTAATGTTCTTCTGTCAATTACCCTCGGCTCTCTTTTCTTGGACAGATCTGCAGAATGCCAATCGGTGAGTTTGTTCAAATCTGTGGTTCCCTTGCCTTGTTACCTCACAGCTGTTGCAAAAACACACGGAAAACGAATGTCCGCTGGTGTATTATTATGCATCTGCGATACTGGTGTTTTTTTTTTTGACTTGCCAACTCTCCTTATTTAAACACAAGTGCGTGCGGAAGGTCTGCAAATTTAAATTCTTAAACAACTGTCAGGCAGGAGCAGAACTGTCGTCCTCTGCTCAGATTTGCTTTTCTATTTTTCAGGCGGCTTAGAAAGATTTATGGGATCAGTTTGAGGTTTATATTTTTGCTCCTCTCTACATTATCCTCTTCACTTTTCGTCAAACCTCCGCTCCTCCGCAGCCCTCAGTCATCAGTCCGCGCTGCCTCTCAACCTGCACGGAAACACAAGTCCCGCTGAAAAGTACAACAATGCCGAGCTGACGAGGAGCGATAGCAGGAGGCTGACACCGTGAGAGGATTAGGAAGGTGATAATGTGAGCCGGGAAATCTATTCTCTTTAAATAGAACGTTTCTCTGGGCCTGGACGATGGGCTGAGAGTGGAATGACAGATGGGCAGTCGTTGGTCTTGTGCAAACATTTCAAATCGCTCGCATCGAGTTAAATCTGGACGCTTCCTACTAAGGAGAAGCCTCTGCCTGTTGGCAATAGAAGAAACCATTGGTTTTTATGACTTCATATTTTGCTTTATAATCATCAACATCCACTTGATGTCTATGAGTCATACCCTACTTTGGGTAAAAGCATCTGCCTGACAGTAAAGAGGGCCCCCTTGACGTCTGTGGTTATTTGATATGGTGGAGAGCAGAGCTGGAGCTGTGGCTGAAGGGCCGCTCTGATGCCACTGAAACGGGTCCGTAAGTGAGCAGTGCTGGGAAGCTGAAGAGCAGAGGCCACAGGTGTTTCCCTCTATCGTGCTGAACTCATTAACGGCAAATTCCCCCAACCCTGTCCGCTGACGCTGGAAACTACGCAAACCTCGTCACAGTCACAGACAGACAATGCTTGAACTGCAATTAGAGTTGATTTTGCAAATCTGATGAAATGCTGCAGCTTGTCACAATTGCCGCGAGTAATTATGCCGACATATTGTCAATCAGTGCAGTTGGAGGATTAAGGAACAGACTGTGTTGTTGTTGTTTTTTTTTCTTT
This sequence comes from Mugil cephalus, assembly GCF_022458985.1. Taxonomy (NCBI): domain Eukaryota; kingdom Metazoa; phylum Chordata; class Actinopteri; order Mugiliformes; family Mugilidae; genus Mugil; species Mugil cephalus. Next base: position 8,851,731 of record NC_061778.1, read on the forward strand.
TTGTTTGGTTTCAGATGGCGAGTTTATGGCGTGAGTGCTCACAATTTCAACTCGTCAGCATTCACACAGCTGCTGATGTGCACCAATGGACGGGTAACGGTATCAGGCTCCGTAATATCCTTACAGTCCTCTTTGTCCTATTTGGGCTAAATTGCATTAACAATGCTCGTCACTTTAAATGGAGTTGGCGCAGATGCATTTCCTAATTAGCCCTCGCTTGCAAGCCAGACTTTTAAAAAGAATACAATCTACAATATCTGTTGCGGGCGCGTGGCACGTGGCCCGTCGTGAAGCCGTTTCTTTTTTGCGGTGGACAGTCTTAAAGGTCGGATATAAGGTCTGAGGTTAGGCATGTAGCACTTACACTTAAAACATCAGTGGATTTGCATGTTTTAGGCTTTTAAGCACTAAATATGTGTAGCATGTGATGCATTAGAGGCAAAGCATGTCGTGGGTGCATCAGGCAGCCTTTCGTTTAATCTCATGACAGTACAGTATGAAGATGCACTTGTACAGGCTGTAAAATGACTTGAGACAGATAATCCATCACTCTCTACATATAGTACTCTACATTCTTGTTACAATTTCGCCGTGTGTTGATCCCAGACGTTATGAGAGGCCTTTTTTTGCATTTAAAGTGCTGCTTTGACAGCTGGGAAATATCAGATGTCATTCACTCTGACATATGCAAAGTCATGTTCCTCGTTGTCCGCACGTACGTACCTGCAACATTTAGCAGAATTCATGCTCTACCTCAAAGTGTTTCTTTTTTTTCGTTAGCCCACCTCCACAGCAGTCAGGGTCGAGCCTACCTAAAAGCAGCAACTTACGAAACAGCCTTGGAAGGAACACATTGCAATGCATTCTGGATCTTGTAGGTAGGCTTTTGGGCAGCTGAAACTAACACGTTCCTTTCTCTCTGTGTTCTCCGGTCACAAGCCACCAATCCCAGAAATAATTGCCCCTTTCCACTACACAGACTTCCAGCAGGAGGAATTACTCTTTAAGCCCCATCAAAAAAATAAAAAAAGGTAGCTCAAAAGCATCAGAATACAGGAATGATGAAAGTGATTAAAAGAATAGAAGGCGGTTTCACGTTGCGTGTGATATTCTGAAGCACAATTAGAGTCTTTCCAAATTGATTTTATGCTTGTCTGACATGAACAGAAAACAGTGGCTGCCCGTGGGAGTGCTAAAATCTATGACACCCAGGTTAGCAATATACAGAGAATGGACTTAAACAAGCAAAAACCATTAGAATATCCAGGAGGGAATAAACAGAACAAGCAGAGTATCGTCATTATGATAGAGGGATGTGTATGGATGTTTACCTTTGATTTGAGTGTTTCTTTTCTTGTTTTTTTTCACAAGTGTGAGTCAGCAGATAGTTGTAAACCAATCTAATAAAAAACTGGACAAAACAAAATCCTCTTTCACTAATCTTGAATAACTCGTATTAGCAACTACAGTACGCCAAGGCGCGGTACATTCAGTGGACATTCTGTCCTTTCCATCTCAGAGCCGCTCTGACAGAGCATCCCTTGTGTCCACCCCATGGCTGACTGGTTTTGAGGAAAAAAAAAAAAGCGAGATCGTGAGAGCGAGACACAGACAAAGACGGGAAAATTCCAAGATAGAGATGAAGTGACACGTACGCTTGCACGGCTTAATAGATGTACATGTGGGCCCAGATGTGTAGTTCTCATGTAAAACGCACGCAGACACGAGCAGAAATCTCAAATGTCAGCGTGACTGTTCAAACAAAGATATGAGGAATGTGTTGTAGCACCTGCAGTCGAATATATAACTAATGTGCGTCGGATGAATATGATCAAACCATGTTGCAGCAGTGATCATCCTCTCTATAACCGCGGCTTAAACATGAAGAAATCAGCATGCAGCGACTGTCATACAGAGTGTCAACCAATAGGCCATTATAAAATCTACATACCCACTCCATTAACATGGTAATTAGGCGCAGCTAGCCACGATGTGAAGTCAACCTGAGAGGTGCTGCCAGCTTGTGTCAGCTAAGATACTTTCCTTCCGCGTGCTCGTGAATGGTTGGATCTGTCACAGTAAATGCTGTGCCAGATGCATCAGCCGGGCTCCCCGCAACGTGTTATTTTAGGTGCAAAAAAATTCAAATTCACCAGAGAACTTCTGCACTGTTCCTGCCAAAGCTGACGCATCCCTGCTTCACTATTGTAGACATGCTGGCATGCTGAGGCCTTTTGGCAGACGGGCGAAATCTGTACTTTGAAATCATTTGCCTTGAATTAAGTGGTTTTCTGTCCGGCACCGTGCGGCTGATTCACATAGGAAGAGTTCACAGTCCGTGGATACCAATCACTCCTGCATCTTTCAGTTTTCCATTTAAGCCTCAAGATAAACGGAATGTGCAACGTGGGAAATGATCACCTTGGGGATCGGCCGACGATAACGTGATCTTATCACTTCACTGTTTGCCGGCTCGCTCGTTTGTTTGACACAAAACAAAGAGAGACGCATTTGAGGGGAATGGGTCGTGACTCATGCCAGTTCTCCCGAATAAATCCAGACATAACACTTCCTGCAAGAGAGGAGAGTGAGCTGATCTGCGGAGCCGGATCGGTTATGAGAAACGGTCGGGATGCAGGTTCAGACATTAAACCTTCGCTCAAAGCAGTTACAGCGATGAGCACTCATCACCATGGCGTGTTTCATCTCCACTGTTGGAACAGCAATAATCGATCTGAAGGCAGCAAGAAAAACATGTTGTTCGTCGCCGCCCCTGAGGCACATAGCAGAAACAAACACTCTCTAAACAGATGGTTTTTCGAAAGACACGCTAAGTAAATACAAACCCAACGCAAGCGGTGAGCGTTGTATCATGGCCCTCCCACCGAAGCTTGCATCTTTTTGTTGTTGTTGTTGTTGTTGTGTGCATGTGTGTGACTCTTTCAAGGTTTTACTATCTCCTACACTACTCCTGTCTAATGCAATAAAGCAGGTTAGTTCCTTGTCATGACAAAGTGATAAAGCCTAATTCAGTGGTTGCTACGGTGGAGTCTGGGGATCTCCAAGGGGCCCTGAGGGGTCTCCGGGGGCCACGGCAAAATGAGAAACAGTTTAATTTCACTATTATTTCACTCCCTCAATAATAGCACAGTGGGAGCATGTAGTACTGTAATCTATCCTCATTAGAGCTTTTACATTCCCCACTGTTGTCAGACATCCAGTGCAGACAGTTATGCAGCTGTATGCCCAATTAAAGCCGAGAGAGACAGAAACAGCTCCTTGGGACAAATCAAGCCAAGCAAGAGTGAGGTCTGATGTGAATCCACCGGGGGATCTTGATATTAAAAGTTTGCGGGGCTCTTCCTTTTTTATATGAGGTGCAAAAGGTCTTGGGTGCTCATATATTGTGTAGCCAGCGGACAGTGACCCCGCGAACCGCGATTTGATCCATCACATCTAAATGTACTGACACACAGCAAATAATAACACCTCAGCAGGAGTGCAGCTCGGTGAGATAGCCTTGTGACCCGGGTACAACTCATAAACTGCAGTGCGGCATGAGCTGTATTAATATCACACGGCCGTCCCCATGTATCCTTACACAGATGAATATTTCATCCCCAGAAACCTTCGGGGCGCCTTGTGCAAAAAAAGAAAAAAAAAATTAAGACGCGCTTCAAATGGCGCATCGTCTGTAATAACACATCTGTGGGGCAGCGTGGTGCATTATGAATGGGTAATATTTAAACATCTGTTTCATAACCATTAAAAGTAAAAGCATAGGTGAGTGTAGAGGCTACATCGGGAGAACGCAGAATTCGCCATTTGTGCGTAATAGCCTGTACTGTGATAGGCAAAATAAGGCATTCGGGGGGGAAAAGCTGAGACTTACTCACCCCTTTTGAACATTTTGTAGGACTAGGTGTATTTCGCCTTACGTCTTCTGAGAATCATCTATTCTTATATTCCAGACTTAAAACTTGCGCGCTTTAGTTTCTGAAGTTGATCCGGAGCATCCGTGGCTCGTCGTGCGAATGTCACTTGTCACTCCTTTGGATTTTCTCGCGATCCGAGTGTATTGAGTTACACTGCAGCCCGTCGTGGGTTTGACAAACACGGACAAACAATCCCCCCCACCCACCCCCCTTTTTTTCACAAAGTCTGGCAGATCTCGGCCGGATCTAAGAAAATTAGGCGGCAATCATTGGGAAACAGACGCACTGAAAACCATCTCCTCAGTCCGAAATGTTGACGACTCCAGTGTGTGTGTGTGTGACGGGCACAGGCGCACAGTAGTCCGACACAGCCTCTGACAGCCAACTCCTTTTACACCTAAACGTCCGTACCCAGGCTACAGATCAGTTCTGGGAGCAAGTCGACGGCGAACACAGGCACTCTCCAAAAACCCCAGATGTTAGAATTCAAGTGGCCGATCTCAAATTCCTCTCTCGGTGCTCCCGAGCCGTTCAAATCGCATCACACTCGTTAAAATCTCTAATTAACATAAGTTATTTCGATTCACATTCCGCCTCTGATGTCGGATTATAAACGAAGACTCCTCAAATCCTCCTTAATATTGTAGACTTTGATGCCGTCGCTTTCCTTAAAATCCTCCCCCCCTCTTTTTCAGCTCTCCTCTCCACTCGTCGGCTAATTGTTACATTTCTGTGATCTTGTCTGGGAAGATCTCTTTGCTTTCCACCTATGGATCAGTGCTCGCTGGTGCGCTCAAGGAGGGAGAAAAGTGTGTTACCGCCTCAGCCCCTCCACCGGGCAGCGCACTGCTCCATCCCTCTCACCTTGTCTGCGCCAGCCCGAGACACCCTGCTCCCTGACACCAGAGGTCTTCCCACTAAACGCGATGGGACACGAGAGGAAAATGCTTTCATTCATTAACAGTCATTTTAACCAGCAGAAGAAGAAAGAAGAAGAAGAAGAAGAAGAAAAAAACGTCAGGGAGGGGATTGGTGATTTATTCCAGGCTCCTCATTCTGGCAGCATTCATATACGAAACTGATTTGCTGATCAAATAGCCACCACCCAAATCAATATCTCATAGATAATACACTGGTATATGTTAGATCGCTCCGTATCTCCCTCTCACCCTTTCACACAGACGTGAAATTAGGACACAACACAATATTTATTAATTTAAATAATCTTAAATATCTTAAACAGCCCATCTTATGTGCTATAGCAATTCAATTTTTTTAAATCAGATTTTAATCAATGATATACACATACAATCAACAAAAGCTTGTTTGATATTTATTTAATTCGTTAATTTGTTTCTTCTAAGTTCTGTTATGTTTCAATAATGATTTTTTTTATTATTATCATTACTAATTTATTGATTTTTTTTTTTTTTACCACTGTGCAACAATAAAGCGTGTTAGGGTGGATTATTTTGTAATGTCCTGTTTGTATGCTTAGATTTTGTCATTGATATCTTTCTGAAACATTACAGGATGGTGAGATTTTAAAGCATCTCCTGTCCTCCCGTCCCATTCAGTGACATCGGTTACATCGGTGCTCGCCTTTTCTTCCCTGCTCTCTTCGATCGATTGCTTTCGCCTTTCTCTTCCTCACGTGTTTTATGTTTGGGAGGAGAGAAACGAAACATGGCTGCTACCTCTACCGAAGTGCAACTTGTTCCTGCCAAAAAGCCCATAGGTAAATATTAACGAGTAAAATATTTAGTATAGGATTATGTAGAACTAAAGTCAGCCTTTTATAAATAGGCCGCTTCCGGGTTGAGGGGCTCCAGTCACGCCGAGTGCTTATCAGCGCAAAGCAGCAGGATATGATGCAAACATGAACATGAACAACGTCGCCTAGTGTTTTTAAGCCATTCAACTATGATGTATTCAGTATATTTACACGACAGAACATTTCGTTTCTGATTAATTAGCAGCTTGTTTATGTTTATTGTTATTGTCGAGATAACTCAAGAGCTTATCAGATCGATGCTGTCTGGTAGATTCTCTGGTTATAAAAGCATCTGTCATCAGTATTATTATAATAACTGGGTGTTTACTACAGATAAGTGCCTTTGGAAGGACAGAGGAAAATGCTTTTAATATTCGAGAGCCCATTTCATCCTGCTCCCTGAAGTTAAACTTTCCTTGGAAATGATGCATGCCTGTACACCGTTCAGCCTGTCAGTGGTCTTAATGTTGTGGCTGATCAGTGTAGACTACAGAAGTGCATGTTTACATTCTTCTTGAATGTTGCGCAGGTATTATCCTTAGGTACATATTTACGCCCCAGCGCTGCTGTGAATGTTTAATGGCTCTCCAGGAAAGAAAAGAAAAAGATACAAGGGACTGAAATAGTTTCGAGCTGTTAGTCTAAGAAGCATACGTATATGTCTGTTTCTGACTTTGGATGGAGCTGAGCTACATTTACATTTTGCTGCTTAGCGTGGTTAGCATTGTGTAAGTGCATTAATGCAGTGCATTAATGCAGCCATGACTGAATTGCAGGGTTTACTTTGTTGGATGGTTTGTATTTAGTTTAAGAGACATCAATAGACATGTGCAAAGAAGCCAGCTGAGACGTGAGGAACTATTTTTTGCAGGATATTATTTCAATGAAATGATTGCACAAGAGTCGCCTCTTAATTAACTGTGTTTTACACTATTTTCGCAAACTTATTAACAGGCCTGTACTTGCAGGGATGCAGGGATATTCTAATTTGGTTTACTGTGGTCGACTAGGCTTCTCTTTAAGTCCCTAAAACTGTGTTTAGCCTTTAGGTGGAAAGTGACAGATGAAACAGGAGCAGCCTTAGGAGTGTGGTTTGTCATTATTTGCTTGATTTGTCATTTTCATAGAAAAAACAAACATAATCATTGCTGGCAAATAATTATATTAAAGTGAAATAATACAAGAATGTTTACAAGTGAAGTTCAAGACTGTAAACACATTTTATATTTCTTTGAGTCAAAATAATTTCCCAGAAGAAATATAATGTTGAATGTCTGGGTTGTTAATCAAACTCACTAAACCAGTCATGAAGATGTGTGAGCCTTTCAGGTGCTAATGGCACCAGACTGGATGGCCAGCATAAAAAGGGCATAGAAGAAGAACATTACATAAAATAAATGTTATCAATGAAATCCTACCTCCTTCTAAGAATAAACAAGGCTACACTGAACTCAAATATTGCTTGTAAAATCAAGGAAATAATATATTTTCTCTGTGTTTCTCAAATATCAGCTGACATTTCAAGCTATGCAGTAACTCCTGATCTTTGTTTTGAGAGAATGACTCATATTATTCTCTGCTTCTTGTACTATGTGGCCGGTTGCTGCATTTATAAGTGTTTGATTTTTGGAAAACAGCTTCCTGAACTCTTTCCGTAGAGTTCGGTACATTATGTACTCAGTGCTTCAGCCTGTGTTAACCACATAGCTATCAACTCAATAATTGAACTTTCTTTCCAGTCCGAGGACCACGCCGAGTAGCCAATCAGATTCCAAATGAAATCCTCCAAGACCTCGAGTTACAGGAGGCGATCAAAGCCCTGCCTGCAAATTACAACTTTGAGATCCACAAGACCGTCTGGAGAGTGAGACAAGCAAAAGCTACAAGAGGTGAGCTGCCTTCCTTCTGAATACACTTTTCATTCATTTTGCACACCGTGATCAATATTTACTCCTGACAGAGACAGCTACTGTAGTTGTTATTTAGGGGGGAAGGGGTTGCCAGATCTAAAATGATAGAAGGGCAGTTGTTGAATACACTTCATAGTTGAGGTAAAACATGATCTGGGTACTTTTCACTCAAGAGTTCCTAGATCCTGTAATAATTGGAGAAAGTTCCCCAGTTTTGTATGAGAAGTCAATTCACAGTCCAAATTTTTCAAGTCAATAAAATAATTCAGGATTCCTTGTGGCAGCGCAGATTCAAATGAAAACAAAAAACCCTAGTTTAAAATGACACAACTGGCTGATGAATTAACTGAAATGAGTTAATTGGATCAGCAGCTGCAGGATGTTACCTGGAAGTAAGTGGTCTGCATTCATCTTCTGCACAGCCTCCATTTATGTAAGAGGAATTGTACCATTTACAGTCCAATTAACACACAGGGATGGAGCAGAAGTCATACTTTTTGTTAAAAATGTCCCCGTACGTGACGGATATACCCATTACACTGCGCCGCTCTTCATCATCCTGATTCCAAACCATGAATTTTATGTCCATTAATGTCAGTGCGAACACAAGATCTCACTAATATTAGCTGGAGGTTTATGAAACATTTCAGTAATGCAATACTTTGCTTTGCAACTGCTTAGCAATGTGCAGGCCGTCCATTAAGCATTGTTTTCAGAAAGACGTTTTTGTAAAAGCACTCATTTCAAATGCCATCCACGAGTGCATCCGAGTGCTTTGACCTACTTTGAGGACTATTGTACAAATGTTAACCCGGCAGGGTTGGTCCGTTTTTGGGACACGGTTTTCAAAAGGCCATCTATGCCGTCCCACACTGACCCCGCTATTCAAATCTTACATCACTGAACAGAAAATACATCAACAGAAAAAAACTGTAACATAGTGTCACGACTGAAGATGTCACGTATTTGTGCCCCTGTAAAAACCTTACAGCGTGTCATCAGAGTGAAGTGAGATGCTTTTCACAAGCACTTCGTGTCCAGTGTGTGATAGAGTCCGTTAACGCTCTATGTGTGAATGGGATGTGTTAGTCTTCTCTCAGGTATTGTGCTTATGTTACTGAAGGCTACACTCAGACTGCCCGAACTCTGATTTCTTGCACTGTGTCTATACATGAGTCTAAAGATGTTTTTTTTTTCTTTGCATTTATTTTTTTGGTCTGTATTGAAAACAGGACTTAGTATTAAAGATTATGAAACTTCAACTGAGTTGCCAGGTCTGCAGTGATATATTGCAGAAAAAGAAAAGAAAATTGCATGGAGTTATAAAAAATGAAAATTTGTGACAAGTGATTCCTCTTTTATTTCGGAACATCTTGACTCTTATTTTGTCATGGGATCGCAATGCTTAGTCAGTTTGTACTTTCAAAGTTTCCATGAAATCAAATTTTATGTTTTTTCTGTGTTTTTATATAAAATATAATGTCACCTTTATATGGATGATGATGACTCATCCCGTACTTAAGGGTGTATACTAATTTTGTAGCCCATAAGCTGCTTCTGTTCTGTCAATCAGTCAATAAGACTGCTGGCGTCGTCGCAAGGCTCCAACCTGTACTATTAACACTTGGCCACGCCACTGGAGCTGCCCAGTAGATCAGACTGGGCTTTTTTCTGGGGAGGGTTTCCCTTTGTAACTGTGTTTTTACTGGAAGCAATTTCAGAGATTTGGATTCTTAATCAGATATTTTTAGTAGTACATTCTTGTATTTTCAAAGAGGAATTTTCATGCTTTCATGCATCTGAACATATTCTTTTAGGCTTAGACCAGGTTATGAGGTACTAAGGTTTCAGCCTCCAGCCTAAAAAAAAAAAAGTGCTCCAATTGTCCTTCACTAATATAAATGTCAGATCGTTCTTTGTATCATTTCTTGCTTCAGGTAGAAATATGCAGATGGCATGTCAAGAGGATTCATTCATTTTTTAGACATCCCTATGGGTAGAGTGTGGTTTACTGCAGCCTGCTGGCTTTGCTCTTCGTGTGTGTGTGTGTGTGTGTGTGTGTGTGTGTGTGTGTGTGTGTGTGTGTGTGTGTGTGTGTGTGTGTGTGTCGTCCTCTCTGTCTCTGAACTCAGAGAGCATAACTCACCTTATCACCCCTGTCTCTCTCTGTTCCTCTTGGTGCCCATCTGTTTCTTTGTCAGCCTTTGAACCCTCTTGAGTCTCATACTGTTCTTTTGAAATTGAGGACTGAGAAACGTACGGTAGGCTTTTATTTTGGCTGCCCAGCCTCTTTTTATTTCCGAGATTATAAATAGTCACGCCGTTTTTTTGTTTTGTTTCTGCTTGATGCTGACACTAATTTTCACTCTAATTGTGTGATGTTTTGTTGTAATCTGTGGTGTATCTCCCCTGTTTACAAGTGCATAGTTTTGTTGAAACTTTTGCTGTTGGCTGTGTGCTCTCTTAATTACTATCACATATTCAGTTAAAGTAAAGACAAGTCAACAAAAATGTAATTAGGCGATAAAACATTCTGATGGGAGTCTAGTGTTTTGTCTATAGAGAGTCCATGGCTTGATTTATGCCTGTAAAGAGCTAGAAACAGCTTCTTCGGGCTAGACTTTCACAGATAACATGGAAGGAGAGTATTAGCAGTTACTAAATGTTTATAGAAACAACTTTGTTCCTAGATTCTGTTTCTAGCCTAACTATTATCTGATGATGTAGCCCGAATGCTGCATTTTTGAGTTTAGATTTAGCCTCACAGAAGAGTATTTCAAGAATTGCATTTGGATATTTCTTTTCTAATTGGAGCCTGTGTTTAATTGGTTAGTTTTGAGATGCCCCTATTCTCAATCAAGAAATTACTTTAATAGATTCTGCCTGATAGAGTGAAGTAGACCAAAAGGTCCTCAAAAGCTAGACCACGCCGAGATCCAAAGAAATTCAGCAACAAATGAGAAATAAAGTAATTGTTATCTATCAGTCTGGAACAGATTATAAAGCCATTTCTAAAGCTTTGGGACTCCAGGTAACCACAGTGAGAGCCATTATCCACAAATGGTGAAAACATGGAACGGTGGTGAACCTTCCCACGAGTGGCCGGCTGACCAAAATTACCCTACTCTGTGGGCTGATGAGACAAAAAAATGAACATTTGGAAAGTGTGTCTCCCATTACATTTAGCGTAAAAGTAACACCACATTTCAGAAAAAGAACATGATAGCAACAGTAAAATCTGGTGGTGGTAGTGGGATGGTCTGGGGCTGTTTTGCTGCTTCAGGACCTGGAAGACTTACCATGATAAAGGGAACCATGACTTCCGCTGTCTACAAAACAATCCTGAAGGAGAATGCCCGGCGTTCATCTCTGAATGGCTGAAGAAAAACAAAATTAAGACATTGGAGTGGCTCAGTGAAAGTCCTGAACTGAATCCTATTGAGATGCTGTGGCATGACCTTAAAAAGGCGGTTCATGCTCGAAGACCCTCTTATGTGGCCCAATCAGTTATTAGGTTTAAGGGACAAAGACTTTTTCTAACAGGGCCATGTAGGTTTGGATTTTATTGTTTTTGTTTTCCCTAAAAAACTTGATTTAATTAATTTAATTATCTTTGTCTTACATTTAAATTTGCTTGATGATCGGAAACATTTAAGTGTGTCAAACGTTTAAAAATCGAAAACAGGAAGGGGGACACTTTTTCACACCATTGTACATATCCTCTTAATTCTATTTTAAAAAGATGAAGCCAAAAATGCAACAACAAAAAAAAAAAAAAAAAAAAAGTCAAAAAGCAGTGCAGCCTTGAGTGTCTTGAGGGACCATGAATCTCTGAATGTGTTTCCCTGGGGTAATTGTGAAATTCCCAGGGAGTCGTTCTGTTTTCCAAGGTCCTTTCAAACCAAACCAGAGATAATCAAAAGATGAGCACAGTTGACATTTTCTCTTAGATGTTTCCTTGAGCTTGAGGACACTAAGCACCATGTGGAGGATTCGTTTAGTTTCTGCATTTTTTTCCCCCTGTGGTACAGTTACTTTTATGAAACGGTGGGGAGTGGGCAAATAAGCGTGTGTGCCACTGATGGGTTCACATCCAACTAAGCCATTGATGTCCCCATTAAAGAGAAGTGAACTAAAATGTTCAGAACCGAATCAATCGTGTCAAAAATAATAACATCCCATGGAAATTGTTGACTTTTTGAAATATATCTGAACAAACAAAAACTCTCAGTGAAGCTGTGACTACAGGTAAAGGTCAAAGCTGTCATATCTAAGCCTCTTCGCTATTGAAGTGGGTGGTGTCGTCGTGCCAGGACCCAGTGAGGCCACTGAGGGCATCAAAAAAGGTTGTGGATGCCTGCAAGTGTGGCAAAGGATTATTAAATCCTGATGGTCAGTTTGCCTTCATTTCCCAGCAGAACATTGTCTTGTCACAAGATGGTCAATATTATTTACTTCTCCTGTCAGTGGTCATAATGTTGTACCTGCCTGACAGATATTTATTACTATCTGCATTTTTTTTCTTATTTAGTTTTTGCATCATAGTTGTTTGATATTAGGCAATGTATCTGATATAAATGTGGTGGTGGGCCTTGCATTTTCCACCGAGGTCTTCAGTGACCTCAAAAGTTATTCAAAACACCTCTTAATATGATTGTTATGACACCACTTCTATTGAAACCATCAACAGCTTAGATGGGTATCTCATATAGCGAGATGAATGCCAGTACTTAAGCAAGAAACTCACATACATAAAATCCAGCAGAAGCATCGATGTCAATCTAATAAAATGGCAAAAATATACATAAAAGTTGTAAATGCAATTAAGTTCACTCACAAGAAATTAAGACACAATTTAGAGGCCTCCTTGGTACCTGTGAGCCAAAGGTAACGCTACGATTAGCCAGTCGTGTCTCATAATATCCAGCTTGTACTTCAAAGTCTGCCATGAAAATGGCTTTCTGTGAAGACCAAATCAGTAGCCTCTCCTACTTCTGTGGGTTCAAAAAATAGCTATCAAAATGTTAATTGGAATGATTCGGTTGCGCAGCAGATCAACATGAACCGCTAGCTTGGGTTAAACAGAGCAGCTTACTGACCCTCCAATCAGAGAAACCGCAGATACCACCGCGATTGTTAAAGGAATTGCGTCATTACAATGTATTTCAGACAGATTCCTTTGACTCTGGCAACACATGACGGCTGAAATGTGATTGGATAAAAGTTCCAATGCAAAGTTACACTGTCAGAAGCACTGCAGCTGAGAGACAGACGAGCCATAAAATGAAAAGAATAGGCCACTGGGAATAATTTAAAAAGATTAATGGGAAAGTATTAAAATGTAGTCAGTGAATTTGATAAAGTTTAGGGCAGTAGAGAAGGCTTTGCCGGCTCTGGCGGTCCACCGCTGTATAAATGTTGCACATTCACACACCCCAAACTTATTTCACCAAGGAATAAAACATGTCTGTAGTCTTATTCTACTTCTGGCCATAACACCCCTTTTTTTAAACATGTGTTCTTTGTTAGTTCCGTCTACTGTTGACTGTTAAATTGGTCTTTACAGCACATTCTTATGTTACCCCTAGTGTTTGATTAACTTAATCCCTCTTGTATCTTAAATTAAATTTGCTTTATTAACAAAATGAGAAGCTTGGTGAAGCCTGTTTTTGTTCTGGATGTTCTTGTTTCTTCATGTTCTCAGCATAAATACAACATCCATTGGATTGAAACGCTAAATAAAGATTGTTGCCCTAGTCTTTCTGTGTTGTTCTGGTGCACTGTTTATTTGGACAGGAATGTACTTCCAAAGGCAGAAGCAGTTTATCGTGCTTGTGTGCAAACGTGCATTCACGCCGCCAGATCCACCGCTAGCATCTGACTCACCTTTCAAAGGGGGCAGGAGACGGAGAAAGCTCTTCGCTTCTGTCAACTGTGGCAGAGGTGTGCTCTGGAACCTTTCTCTGTTAATAAACTTGCCCTTTTCTGGGTAATGACCTGTCTTTCACTGTCTGCATGAGCGCTTGGTGATCCCTTAACCTTTCATCAGTAAGAAGTGCTCTCGCTCCACCTCTTAGTACCGCTCCGTCTATCGCTCCATCTCATGGCCGTCCTCCACCAACCTCTTTGGCCTTTTCTATGTCCAAGCTTTTATTGTTTAATGCTGTCTGGCGCCAAAGTTAGTTCATGAAACTGGTGGTGCCCTAGCCATGTGAAAATATTTGTGTGCTCAATTCGTTATCAGTTGTGAAAGTGTCCACTGAGATGCTGATGGATTTATTGATGTAAGATGTGACAGAATTCGACTGGGGGAAAATGTCACGGTTGATTGAAACTAAGGATTTGTCCTCAGGTACTTGCTCGGGGCAATTTATACCTCTGCTTCAACTGAACGGCAGCCCAGACCTGATGCAGACCCTAATTGTGTAGCTTTACATGCGGCTCCCCAGGAATATAACTACGCTCACGGTGATGCAGGTAGAAGGAGCTGTGATTGGACCACTTGGTAGTAGCACTTGAACATTTCTGGCTGCTTCTTCAGGTCTGCAATTTTCAAATCGATCAATAAAGATTTACCAAGACTCGTTTTCTGCAAAAATTTCAGTCGCCGTTGTTGAAAGTAAAGCTGACAATCCCTGTGAATCCCGGTTATTCTGTGCATTTTTTCAACGCAGACACAAATCTTTCATATTTTTCTCATGCAGAGACTGGTTTTCCTAATTTAGATTACAGATTACCTGAATGTATGTCAAAAGATGTTCACGTTTATCCATTTTCTTTATTCAGCCCAAGCACTCTGTGAAATAACAAATATAGCAAAAAACTAATTTTGATTATTCAAAGATGTCAGTTTCAGCTTAAATTGTAAGTATTTTTTTTATTATGTTTTTTTAATTGCTAAAAATTGTGTCTTGTTGAGTTCTGGACTGCAGGTCATATGAAACAGGAAATTGAAATTTGTTACCTAGAGCTTTGGGAAATTGTGATGAACATTTTTCACTATTTCCTGACAGGCACATGACGTTCGTTGCATCCTGAATTGATGAACAAGTTTTCACTTCATGCATTGTAAAAAATTTCAGAATGAAACAAGTACGAGTGTAAAAAAAGAGAAAATACAATTACTATAAGGAGCTTGCTGTCCCATGTTTATTGTTCCTGCCAATCTCTGGCACGCTTGTCTTTTTGTCCTTATTCGCTTTGTGCTGCGATTCTTTTCCTTTAATACCTTGGAGGGCTATGCTTGACGTGATGTCACCACGCCTATTTGATGATTCAGTGTGGGATTAATGAACAGTAACATATTCTTACATTCTTAAAATGCCAAGTCATATACACTGTCTGATGAATAGATGCAAAGATGCAAAATTCCCAGAGGGACTTTGGATTTTCATTTACTTTGAACCCCAAGAAAATATGCAAATATTTGCTTCATAACCACTGATGTACAGCACAGTACTGGCACAATACCTCTGTTACTTTCATATATTTGTGGCTGGCAGGTGGCTGGGTTCGTTGAGCGATAAGATGTGTTTGATTCATGTTTTAGGTGTTGTTTTTGTATTGGCTCCACAGAGGTCTTTAAGAAAAAGAAAAGAATATATATATATGGCCAGACACCCCCACCCTATAGTAATGACACTCTTTGATGGCAGCAGCCATCCCCAGCGGGACACAGACACACACAGACAGGCTGGAACAAGCCTGATCCACAGAGTCCCCTCACCTCAACCTATAGAATCCAAAGACCCACACTAACAACGTTGTGTTACCAGACACCCTCACAAGAGCCGTGTCCATTCTCTGATGAGTCACAACTGTTTGAGAGTCACAATGGAGATCTACACAATATTGGCAAGGTGGTCATAATGATATGCCTGATTGGTGTGTATTTTAAGTTTTCTATATGAATTATATGTTTGATTCTCTCTTGCCTACGACAGTCATGTGATTAAAAAAGTGTTTAAAAGGTGATGAAGCTTTACTGTCACTGTGGTTCTTTTGTTTTGCGTAATAGAAGAAGCTATGGTGACAACGCAGACCCTGACTAGACCGTAGCGTCGTAACTGACATGCAGCCCCTCTAGAAATGAAACTACATGTTGTGGTGATGCAGACCGCTATTGATGGGTCAGCTTAGTAGCTGCTTCTGTTGACTGAAATCATCTGCAGCAAAAGCTCAAACTTAACACATTCATCCCTTTCTCCTCTTTCCAAAACACACTCCCAACAATAACTTGTGTTCGTTGCACCTGTAGCACCATCACTTTTAGCTTTTGCTTTTGTTATGCGTTGTGTGGTTTCATACATTGTATCTAACTCTCTGTACTGGGTCGTCGAGGTCGTCATTGTAAATGAGAAATTGTTCTCAACTGACTCAACTGTTTAAATAAAGGTACAATAGTTTTTCCTCTTTGGTATTTCTGGCTGTTTCTCTTTCTCTGAAATTTTTGAAATGATTATTTTGGATCTATAAAGATGGACCACATCAAGGAAAGGTTAACTGAGGAGGTTCACAGGTACAAACATTTGTATGTCGCGTCTTCAGCCAAATTTTGGGTGAAAGTTTCGTCCGCCGTTGTTGTAAGTGTTGTTAAGTGAAGCAGGAAGTAGAAACAAAAATGAACCCGTCTGGCAAAAAGACACTTCGCCGTCTAGTGTTTGGGTGCTGTTGTTGCATCTGTGTGCCGCAGTACTCTAAAAGAGCCTGAAGGATCACCAGTCATTTGACTGAATATGCATATGCTGTAAAAGAGCATATGGCAAACTGTGCTTCTTCAGCTGGCGTCACATATCAGTAGATCAGTAGGCCTCAGGACACAACTTGATCTCTTGATTTACTTTCCAATATGTTTCCCATGCTAAATTCAAGCTATGTTTTTTGTGTTGAACGGGTGAAAGTGTGATGGGATGAGCCAGGTAATGGGCTGTATCGTTAGACCTGCGGTGATTGGTTTGAACTATATTTCCAAGAGCCTGTCACCTGCTGAAATAATCCAACAACCCTGTTGTGGCAGAGGGAAAATTGCCCTAAACTGCCACTCAGTGGAACACTCTGAACTGGTAGCAGTGGCTGTGTGTAGCAGTGCTGCTGTGAGATGTGAGGATATATTAAATAACGTGTTGTCATCAGTCTATTATCTGTGTAACAGTGTTTTTTTTCTCCTCGTCTCTAGTCGCTCTGCAACTTCCGGAGGGCCTGCAGATGTTTGCCTGCATCATCGCCGACATCATTGAGAGGTAAGAGTAAGAGGTTTTATCCTCTGATTGCTTCCGAGTCATTTGAGAGTCTGTGAGCGAGCAGCAGGCGAAGAAGTCAAGCCAGCAGCGTGCGAACTTTAACTGGCGTGGCCACTTGACACTCATTAGGAGAGCAGGAGCTTTTTCCTAACTCCCCGCCTTCGACTCAATCAAGGATTCCGCCGAAAATGAGACACTATTATGCTGTTTTAGGACAGATGAGATATCACAGCTCCCCTTGCTCACAGTTGGAGGAGGGATGAGATATTATTCTTGTTAATTACATCTCGTTTCAGTCTGCATATGCCCTATTGCACACCAGCACTTCATCACACAGACACAACGTTATTTTTCTTTTCCTCCTGCAGTGAGAAGTGCTTCGGCATTAATGAGCGCCCGACCTAATATTTTGCGGCGAGGCCCACTCTCTGCCAAATCAGTGCTGCGTAAATAAAAGCACCCATTCTGAAATACCCTTATGTAACAGTTTCTATGGAGTTCAAGATTAATCTCCTCTGTATTTTAATTATTTTTTTTTTTTTTTTACCCCTTAGTTGTTGTATTATTCTCATTTCACCTTCGGTTGGCTTGTGTTTCTCACCAGCACTTTCCACTTAAATGGAGATTGTGACCTGTACCACAAAACACACTGAGTGGATTCCTTTCATGTGTGTTCAGTCAATAGCAACCTGATTACAAGATGGACAAGATGAAGAATGGAGTGCTTGTAGATGCCATAAACATTACAGGCTGCACATAGTTTATTTCATGCAGGAAACTTGCTTCATGTGAGCGTTAATGTATTACCATGCTCTTCATGGGTACATGCGCATTACGTCAGTATTCCAAAAAATAATTTAGCACGTAAACAGCAAAACTTAGGCCTCGCTACAAGATGTGTTGGACGCAGGATTGCATTTCTGCCTCGCCACTTTTATCTATTTTCTCGTCTTACACCCTCACTTTGCTCATCTTTTACTCCTGCTCCATCACACTTTTTTGTATCGCTTTATCTTCCTGTCATTTCCACTTTTTTATCACAAGAAAGATGATGGAGTTTTGATGACATGGTCCGGTCTTATCAGCCATGCTGCTATCGGACTGAGAGCGACCACCGTGTGCTGCATAGCCTTTAAAACGCATTTAAGTTTGAATTTCCACTGTCCATCACCGAGCCTTCCTAAATCGGGGCCCATCTCTTCCTCTTATAGAAATGAACACTAATTGCTTTTCTCTGTGTCTTCATACCTCGGCCTCAATCACTAGTCTCTGTATTTTGCAGCCTCTCATCATCACCACTCATGTGATTTCTCCTCCCTTACTGCGGCAAAGATGGTTCTCACGGATTCCCTTCATCATGTCCTGCTGTTTAGTTCCCTTAAGACTTTTTTTTTTTTAACTGTCCTGTCTTACTTAGTGAGAAATGCCATGCTTTGCAGATCTAACAGATGGATTCTTTGATTCCTGGATGAACATCAAAGTCCTCGCGAATTACTGAGTATCTTCCATCTTGAGCACAGATTGACGGGCTGGCTATATCAGCCGAGGATATTTACAGTTTAATGCAATTTGACCCTGTTGGTAATTCGTGGTCCAAACTATTTTTTCAGTGTGGGTCACACATCTTATTGGCTATGATAATGTTTTACTGACCGAGCTAATAGGCGAGATGTGGGAGTATGGAAATGGGGGCTGCCAATGGAAACTGTCCTATTTGCTGTAATTGGGTGCGTTTTATTTTGAAAATACTCGTGAATGTACTTTGTCCCTCCACAGGAAAATAATGGTGAATGGATGAACAATGTTGGAAAGGGACATAAAAAAGGAGCCAAGCAATGAGGTGGATGTTTAAAAAACTAAAGTTTAGACATATTATATAAACCACTCTATTTGGGGATAAAGCTAAAATCATTGTCTTAATTTAGATTATAATTTTATTCAGAATAGAATAGAATAATAAGATTGATCAAAACATGTATGGGTGTTTCCAAACCCTCAGATATGATGTTTTGTTGCCATTAATTACAGAAGCAGGACCTAATTTATTATGAACAAGGTTTTTTTAAGGCTGGGTTTCACCTCTCTTCTGACGACCTGAGACAGTGATTGACAAGAGTTCACTCATTAGCCGACCATGAATCTGTGCGCATAAGTTTTATAAAATACTTCAGAGAGTATTTGTCCACACCCACAGGAGGAAAGATGACAGATGACATTTTAGTTGACAGCCACGTCACGTCTGCCTTTGAAAGGGGCTTATGGGAGCAAACAATGACTTTAGGGTCGACACCATATGGTGGCTTCTTACTCTAGGACCTTTGATCCTGATGTGAAGATAAAAGGGACATTTGTAAGAAGGAGCTAAAGCAACTCAAGGTCCTGGTTCTCTGCTTCCACACCGTACTGTAACTGGATTGATAGTGCCTTGGAAGTCGGTATAGTCATGATAACAATCTCAGCATGGCGCTCAGAATTTGGCTGATCCCTTCAAAGGCTTAACCCGCAGGTGAAAGTTATCTGTTTCTGGATGTTTAATCTGCCCCCGCCCCCTCGTCTCAAGACAGAGAATGAGAAGTCTAACCTGCGGCTATGGTTTCCGAGCGCTATTTTGGCAACAACTGAGACAAATGTTACGCTGATCAAACTCCAGTAAATGGGCATATTCATCCCAATGTGGATCTGGCGTAGGATCGGAGGGTTGTGTTGAGAGAAAGGGAGAAAGTGAATGACAGTAACCTTTGGATGTTGGCGTAGTCTGCCACTGACCTTGTGTCACCCAGCTTATGTTAATGGATACTAAAAGTCATACGAGTGCAGCGGCTCTGCATCCCCATCACTACCACCCGTGTACTCGAGAGACAGGGCTGAGGTCCATTTCAAAATGGGGATGAAAGGGCTAAGCTGCCCTCAAAGTAAGGAGCTTCACTAGGATGGACTGCTAAGTCTTAATGAGGACAAGCTGCTCTGAATTACGGTCATGCTGCAGTTAATACATTTTGGCCTACGTGCTCGCCATTGACATGCGCACACTTTTACAGTCACAGAGCACCGTGGTTAAATCAGGTTTGTTCATTTACAGTGACACAGATGACAGTGTCTAAAATGGCTTGCCGTCAGGTGCCTTAAGAAATCAATACAACCAGAAATGTGTGAAATGGCAACAAATAAATAAGGCCGAAGCCAACCAAAGAAAAACGTGATGCCGACAGGACGGGACAAAAGAGGGAGATGGGAGGTCTTAAATAGGCCACCCACTGGGAGACTGGCCAGGTGCTCCAAGTTCGCCTAACTAGGCTCCGCCTACCAGCTAGAAAGACAAAAACAACAAAGGAAACACACCAAAACAGGCCCTGCTAGACAGGAGGCCGTCACATGAAGAAAATATCATCAAATGTAATTTACAGCACAAGTTTCAGCACAAAGTCAATTTTTAGCCATGACCTAGAAAATATTAACAAATGCCTACTAAAGAATGTTAGAATATGCTTCTTTAGCTACCTGATGGGTGATATATACTCTTACTCTGCAGCCCCCTAAGAACCTACGTGATAGTCCCATCTATTACAGTGCCATCCTCCTTTATCTGCTTCTGTGCCATTTGATTTTATTCCTTTCTCTGCCAGTGGTGACATATGAATCTAAGAACTTTGCTTTCACGAGTAAACAAGACAAGGAGAAGCTTTCAAAACAAAAGGCAATATTGAGAGCTGGTAGGCAATGATGCATGTGCTTTCACTACACCATATGTTTTATTGCTGTTGATGGTATACCAGCTGTCTCCTTCTAGGTTTGAGAGATACGTTTATGAACTATCTTCAGCGCTCCTTTCCTGACAGCTGAGGGATATAAGAAGAACAGCGGAAAGCACGACGTGCATCTCCCATGCAGGCGCTGTTGTCCTAATCTTAGGTCTTATTATCCAGTGGTTACATTATAAAAAAAGACTGTTAACAAATTGCTATTCCTTTTAATTCCCTGATCTTGTAATTATTGAATTTAGATTATTATAGAATTAGATCTTCAAGAGATCATTTATGTAGGTCAACACCTGCAAATATTCAGGAGATACACATTGAGCATTCATTGAACATTCATTAAAAGGGTAAAAAGAAGAATGCCGCACAGAGAGGTGGGGTACACCCTGGACAGGTCACAGGGCTAATACAGAGAGACAGACAACCACACTCGCCTATGGCCAGTTTAGAGTCACCAATGAACCTAACTGGCGTGTCTGTGGACATTGGGAGGAAGTCCTCAGGGAGTTCCCCGGATAAAATCCAAGCAGAGACATGGTGAACCTATCAAACTTCACACAGGACCCAGAACAACTCGAACCCAGAACCATCTCACTGTGAGGTATCAGTGCTAACCACCACCCCACTGTGGTGCCCTTAGGATTGGTCAATTAAAATAAATCGAGTATTATTTCACTGAAAGTCTAGACAGTCACTAAAATATTAATTTCCCCTAGTTCTGCCGGTTGCCCTGCACTCATTCCCTAGTTACCCATTCCTTAAGTTTCTAGTCTGCAGAATAGCAGTCAGCAAAAAAAAAAAAATCCTATATACCATGTCCTCAGACTCCCTCTAATGAGACACACATTTCTGATGAATATAGAGACAAGAGTGGGAAGTAAACTTTCTCCTAAATGGCCTTATAAATAAATATACCATGGCCAGTGATGAGTCAGGGATTTGTGTCCGGCTCAAAACACAGTAATAAATGATGTGGTAACGCCCAAAGAAATTGAATGGAGGGAATCTCAACAACGTCACTATTCTAATAAAATGTGACAACATTTTTCCCCAAGCTGAAATGTGTGTGTTGTGAAACCTCCCAAACTGACCCATTAGGGACCTTAACAAATGACAGCGATTCAAAATCCTTATATCTCTGTAAGAAGACGCCTATTCAGTTTTCCTTGCGAGCTATGTTAAAAAAAACAAAAACAAAAAAAAAAAGAACTTAAAGTTAAAGTTTAAAGTTTAAACATGCTGGCTTCATGGGATGGCAGTGTTTGACTTTAATTCTGTCTGGGATTTTTGTCCAGACTGAACTATCTACACAGTTATTAGATGAACCATCAGCCATTGTGGGACCTGGATGAGCTATACCCCTGATTTTGATTATCTTTATCTTTAATTAAATTTAATTCTAGCACCACCAGTTGGTTGATATTTTTATCCTTTAGTCTAATGTAAAGCTACCACTGGAGAAATATATCTAAAGTGATACTTCAGTGGATTTATACAAAACTTGGCACAGACACTCCCAGCCGATGACATTTTCTGCAAAACTACCTTGAGGTTTACAGTTTCTGAGTGGAATATCTTAACCGCTGTTGGATGCTTTGTCCTAAAGTTGACACATCTAAACACTTTATTGAACTCTTTTTTTTTTTTTTTTTTTGCATCCTTTGGATGCAAGGTCAAAATTGAACTCAGTGCCAGTACTGGGGCGGCTGGTGTGGAGACAGTTGGCCGTGAGATGCTCATTATTGAAATGTCTGCAGGAGTTGTACGGTCGTGTCTATGATTCAACAAAACAAGTGATGGAAGATGCTCACTTGGTGATCCCGCTGACATACTGTACTTGTTTGCTGTCTCTCTCCATCATGTACTCCTCTAGATAACAGCCAACATATGCCCTAGATGGCTCAAGTAACAGTAGTGTCAGGCGCAGTGTATTGGTAAATCAAGGTACAGTATGCACACACAGCCGCCAGACATCTCCAGGACCTTCACCATAGCTGTCTCCATCCATCACAGTAGATTCCTTTATATTCTGCTCGGCAGTTTGAATCATTTCTGCCGGAGCAGCAGCCACAGCCCACAGCCTCCCAGGGTAAATGTCAAATCTACCATTAGGAAGGAGCCTGCTAGGTGCCTCCAACGCCTTCTTACCCTCATATCGTCACAGTCTTCGCGGCGCCCACAGCACAGCTGAGCTGTAGCAACAGATCTGGGCATAACTGAGTGAATGAGGGTGCGTCTACATGTGCCATATGTATACATGTGTGTTTCATTCTTCACATATGTGCACTTTGGTTGTGAGTCTGTGTTGGCTCCGTCTGCTCTTAGGCTGTATGAGATATTCATGTATGAGCTCCTGCATCACCCATGTGCTGTCTAATTAGCTCTCCTCCCAGCCCTACCCATTCTGCCTCCTGGAAACTTGTGCTGCAACAATGTACCAATGACCACCCGTGAACACCTTGTAGAAATCTGCCAGTGTTAACCTGGAAAGAAAGACATGAATAAAATGATCCAAGGACAAAATACGTTAGGAGAAAGACAGAATTTCTTGCCCAGTTTCCCTTCGCCAAATTTTCAATACGTGGAATGTGGGATTTTGTCTAAATATTTTCTGTTATATTGTAAAAAGCAACCATGTAGATAAGTGCACTTCGTCACTTCACACTTTCCCAATGTCGCTTTGACATGTGGAGGAGGATGGGATGAAACCCCAATCCTGAGGTCTAATGAACAACCTGCTCCACCACCTGAGCCACAGCCGCCCTAGCAATATATTTTTTAGATATTCTCTTATGTTATTCTAATGATTTTGAAAGTGATACTTGAGTGCAGGCTGCAGTGAAGTGAACTGAGTGCAAGAAAAGACACAGCAGGCATTTAAAAATGAACTTTTGCTGCAACTACCTTGGTTTTTTTTTTTTTTTTTTTCTTAAAAACACGTGCGTCACCTCCCATTGACGATGTGACACTGATGCTGTACAGGCAAAGTTCATTGTGGTGGTATGTAGAAGTGTAAAGTGAATCAGCCACACTTATGTCCCCGTGCACCCCACAGGGAAAGGCCCTGGGGACCACTACGATACCTGCCAATTCAGTCCATGCTAAACTTAATCACATCTCATCTTAGGGGGTCATTGTGCCCGACAGACTGGAAGTCCTGATGGTGCTGACATGTAATATGATGGCTCAAAAGATAACACCTTGGAAATTGCCTTAGCTGTCTTGAAAACTACAATTGATTCCCTCTAGAGATACAGTAAGAAAAACGAACAGTAACTTTGGCTGTAACTTGAATGAGACAGATTGGGGCTGGAGCATTTAATCTTAATGACTGGCCTTTGCCTTAGGAATGAAATGTGAAGGTGGTAATGATCACTTGGGTGGCGGCGGGAGTGAATTAGACCAGATACCTTGTATTCATAAAGTAATGATACAAACACTTGTTCCCTCTTCTCGGCAGTGTGTAGAAGAGATAACCAATTCTTAGTGCCGAAGGTTACATTACCTCCTTCCCCCTCCGTTCACTCTCCAACACAATCACTCAGACCGGTCATAATCATTCTCAATCCGAATGGCACAGTGCCAGGCACATATCCGTGTAATTGCACTCACAGACAACCGTGTAATAATATGCACAGGCTGAAAATAATGTATTGGAACATTATTACGTATGCTTTTAGAACGGCCGTTTATAGTAATTCAAGTGGAATTGCTGTGGCAGTTGAAGCACGCATATTGGGGTTGTGCAATCCGCAAATTGAAAACATAACTGGAAGTTTTGCTTGATAGGAGCTTTAGCGATTGTGTGAACTGCAATTTTGTTTTCCCTCAATTTCTTTTAAAATCACTAAATGCGGTTAAAGTAGCCCCCAAAAAAAGACGTTTTTCAGCCACCATGAAGAAGCAATTTGCCTTCCTATATGTTTTTGTTATATTTATAATTTTCGACCTAGTTTGTTAATAGTTACCTACAGACACTTGCGTACGTGCTTCCAGATGAAAGTACTATGTCATAATATAACTGTAACCCGGTGGTTGTTGAGGATTGATTTAACTACACTTAACTTTGATTCTATTAAGAGAATGACAGGGAGGTGACAACGATATGAGATCACGTGTAAGATGTAAGGTTAGACATAAACTCCTAAAAATGATGACTAGGAACATAAGAAGAGAGGAGAGGAGTCAAACAGCTTGGGAGAATGAAGTGAGAGGAAAAAGAGTGTGAAATGACTTCAGGGAGCCAAGCGATTTACGGGTAAATGAAAGAGGGATTAGATGGATGTGACCTCATCAATCTCTGCAAGAAAATGTCCTTATAATCGTTATTTTTCAGTTGACTTTTATGTCATGAGGATTGTTGGTGGAGAGGCTGTGTATTTGATGAATATCGTTGTCTCAAGCGGAGTGTGCAGAATCAGGCATAAGATTATGACCACCTTCCTAATGTTGTGTAGGTCTCCCTTATGTCATGACAGTTGCACTCCACTGTAATCGAGTCACGTCCACACAGAGAAGATGTAGCATCTGTATCATCTTCTTTAAGGTTAATAAAGCTGTATACTTCATATATAGCTGCCAATTTACACAACAAGCACACATGGTGCAACAATAGAGTTTATTTGGAGTTTTGGTCAAGTGTAATTTTTACTGTCTTGAGAAAAATATCTGTCTTTTTAGCTTCTAAATTACTTAACAAATAAGCTGCTTGACTTTCCGCTGTTTGGATTCAAGGTAAGGAGAACACAGTTTATCTTTATATAGCTTGAAATGGCTCGGAGCTTTGTCTGAAAACGATGCAGTTACAAGCTCTTTTCACAGCAGTCCTGAATTTCTGCAGACACTTGTGCTTTATCCCGGCAGCTCTCAAATACTGTACGTGTTTATGTCCAACTGAGCCCACGTGTGAACGGAGCAAGGAACTGTCCGAAGAATTCACATCAAGCGACTGTGTGTGCTGATGTGCATCACGCCTTGCCTCCCGCCCCCTCTACCCAAGCGCCATCTGTTGCATAAACTAAACCGTACTCCCAGCAGTGACAGCGACTCTGACACATGGACTCTACTGCTCTCTGCTACATGTGTGAGGGGGGAATCTCAGAGTTCTGTGATTACGGCTAGAGTGAACCAAATGAATGCAGCTCATATTTAAAACCAACTGGCAACAGCAAACTTAGGACCCTGATGCTGTAACCGTAGCCTACGACAGCGAGAGCCATTTGTATTTGTGCGCTCGTCAGTCTGGCTTGCTCTGTAGAAACATCTGTCAAACGCTAGTTGGCACTTGTTCGTCCATCAACAAAATTTTCGCTGACATTTTGCCAAAGACGAGTTGTACAAATTCTTGCATCTTTGAACCTCCTCAGTCAATCTTTCCTGGATGTGTTCCATCTTCATTGATCCAGTTCAGAATACTAAAGACGAAATACCAACCACCAAGCTGACCAATCACAGCTCTTGCGGTCTGTTTACATTTCTGGGGCGGTGCATGTCAGGCTTTGGCATTAGGGTCTGGGCCGTCACCATAGATACGCCGTCAGAATGGCGCAGACGCCTAAGCCACCTACAAATGTACAATTTGCACATGTTTGCATGATCATTCACAAACAGATAAACAGGAGACGAATAAATAATTTCAGCCACCAACAGCAGCTACAAAGGAGCTTTCGTGTTCTGCTCTTGTAGCAACACAGTATCATTTAATACCTCTTTGGTCCTTATCCTGATTCCTGTCTTTATGCCCCCACAGATCAGATAACCACTGTGTCAAACTCGATTTAGTTTTCTGTATTATTTCTTTGAGATCCTTACAGATTAGCTGTGTTCTCTGTGGTAGACCCAGCCCTGGGTTTTCACCTCCTAGAGCAGTATCAGTGAAAACAGCCGTCTCTCCTAATAACTGCTGCCATGTCATCATTTTGTTTTTGTTTAGTAAATGGGATTGCTGCAGTTTTAAGTGTGAGCCGTTATGCTGTGCAGTTTGGGGCTCTATCTTGATAAAGCTGTAGGCTTTTCCATAATGACCCGTGGCTCAGGCTCTTGAATAAATGCCATGACAAATAGATGAGATACACTCACAGAAATAGCAATAATGATCTTGTTTTTTCGGGGAGTTAAGGGATTATCTAATGGCATTACTGAAAACATCTGTCTAAGCATCATCCCGTACTCGCTGCCTCGCTTGTTCCCTCTGTTTACTCATTCCTTGGCAGACGTTCAGTGGCTGCAGTTTGACTGTCATATTTTACTGAGAGTTTTGTCTCCAAATTCTGCAAGACAGCGTCTCTGTGTCAATATGGCAGTGAAATGAAGTGAAATATAAGAGAGGAGACATCGAGTGGAAGGTGAAAACAGCGATAGAAGGAGTAGAGATCATTTAATCATCCTGCCCAGTGCCCCATGCCAAATTTATTTTTGGAGGGGAGTACTCTGTCAGGATATTTGCTGTGTTATATGTGCAGAAAGCAGATTATAGATATCAGATTTGCTATTATTACAAACCCAGCAGCAAACCGCTCATCTGTCTTACATAGTCTGCCTTCACCTCTACGTCATCATCCTCATTTTCACCTTCACTGTGTTATGCCATGTAGAAAACGCTCATCTTGTTCTCCCATTATGTTCCTCTGTTTCCTCTCTGCATCTTCTCCCACTCAACACAAAGTCTTACACAGGACTTTAAATTCTTTCCTTTCTGTCCGGTCTTTTTTTTTTTTCTCCTCATTTACCAAAACTGAACTCATTTGGGGAAATAATTTCAGTTCCTCTCCGTTGTGCTACCCTGCTACCTTTGGGAGAAGCCTTTTTTCCTGGGCCAATCCGCTCCCCGCCAAAACCCACTCACAGACACACAATGAAATGTAATGGAATAAAAGATGAGCTTTTGCCAGATGTGTGAAATAATTCGCACATATGTTTTGTGTACAGGAGGAGATGGGCTTATGTCCTCGTGCACATATTTGTGTGTGTGTTGTGCGAGTGTGCACATGGTTTGACTCGCCGCATATTCTCATTTGAGCTGTCTGTTCACAGTGGCAACTGTGCGAGAGCAGTGCTGCTGCACCTCTATCCACCTTGCTGACCTGCTTGTCACTTTGTTTCCTGTGAGGCCAGTCTGCTGCCTCTGCTATTATTAGATCTTAGATGTAAAAATCTCACTGGCAGCACAGTCGTATGGACAGACAACTTAATGTGGAGTGTACTGCAGCTCTCCTCTGACTGCTTCACTGCTCTACCGACTGTCCTTTTTGGAAAAAGAGCAGTCCAGCCTAATCTTTTACATATGTTCATTGGTGTCAGTCAAGACATGTCACACTACACCGGTCAGGCATAACACTATGCCTGATATTGTGTAGGTCTCCCTTGGTTCTTCAAAACTGTTGTGACTCATCAGAGAATGGACATGGACCTGCTGAGGGCGTCCTGCGTTGTCTGGAAACAGGTTGTTGTTAGTGGGGGCCTTTGGGTCCTGCAGATTGAGGGCAGGGTCCCATACTTGATCAATTTGGTATCTAGTGAATTTTGAAAAACCAGGTCAAAACCTTGTGCTGTTCTTCTTTTTAGTTGTCCCTAAACTGTTATTCTGTGTCTGTGTCATGCTGCATCCTGCTGTGGATGGCTGCTACCATCAAGGAGTGTCAATGTTATTTGCTTCTCCCCTCAGTGGTTTTAATGTCAAAAATCCTGCTGTGCATGAACAGTGGACAAAAATTCAAAAATCCAGTTGTAATCTAAGGAGTTCATGTTGTAATTCACTGTGATACTGCTCCTTTAATAGTGCCACAGCAACCTTTTTAAGTACATGTGTCACCACTGGTTTTAGCAAGTTGGATGTATACAACACACATAGAACTCGACAGAGACACCTTTTCACTTAAGCACATATTGGTACTGGCAAAATGGAGGGAAAAAAGGGAAATATCTAAATTAATGAGTTAAGATTATAGCATTCAAGCTGCATTGCATAACGTCTGTCTCCCGTCACTTCTTTCACAGCTCTTTGACAAAGAAAAAGCATACCAGTGGTAATTCACGTTTATCTCCGCCATCATTTACTTTCTTTGAAAGTCTTTGAACCTGTCTCTGAATACGAAGATTTTTTTTTTTTCCTGGTATCTGGTGCATACAAAACCTTCCCTGAACTTTTTCCGAGTTCTTTAGAACTTTAGTTACATTGGTAACTTTGATTTTCCTATAGGCTCCACCATGCTATTTCCCATCTTTGACACTACCTTTACTCCCCCCTTAACCATCAGCGCTGTTTATTGAAGAATTGCAGTCGAAATGAATCAGATAGTCGGCAATCCATCCGGGCATGCATTGAGTGAAAGACCGTGACACAGTCTAGACAGATATGCAATCTATCAGATTCAGCATGTTCCCAATTCTGCTTGGCAATTTAGAGTGAAGATTCTATTTGCATGTGGAGTATGAGAGAAATTTCAGAGTCTCTGGATAAAACCCAACTGGAGAACATGCAAACGTATAATAGAAAAGGCTTTGGCTAAAGATTAAAAACTGAATTTCTAGACTGCTTTTTAAAGGACAGAGTCTCGTGTTTGGATGTCAGTTATTCCCTGTCATAACTTTGCATAAATATATTTTTTTTTAGCTGCGTACACCAATAAGCCACAACATTGAAACCACTGACAGGAGAAGTTAATAACTTCGCACATCTTGTGATAATTCAGTGTTCTGCTGGGAAATGTTACTTAGGCATGTACCACCCATCTACGCCAGTCCAGGCACCCCCACCTTATCTGATATACCTGATATATTTACCTCAAAAGATGCAAATCTTGTAACCTATTTTTGTCTTGCCCAGTAAAACAGTAGCTGAACAAATTAAATCAAATCAGTAGGGAAATAAGGAGGCATGCAAATTGGATTAGCCCACCTAATCATAGCAGATGACTGCGGAGTCAAGTTCAGCCGTTGCCAGGTTTTTTTTTTTCTTTTCTTGTATATCGTCTGTCAGGCTTGTTGACCGTCCACATGTATGCCGAGCAAGCACGTGACAGGCAGCACTCATGTCGTTAATGAGAGCTTCTTCTTCCTCTTCAATGGGCCTGATTGCACTCTGCACATCAGTATAGAGACACATAAGAGACATGAGTAGCTTAGCTGCCTTTTAGCTTCCTTTACATTAGTGACCCGATAGGAAAACGTGTGAGATGGGAAGAAAAGCAGTAACATTTCACTTTTACTCTCCATTCAGCCTTGCCCTTGAGCAAGGAACTTAGCCTATTTTCGTTGAAGCAGAGATGGAGTGGAGAAATATGAACAGATAAGAATCTGAGAAAGTAAGCTTAAACATAACTCCAGTTATCTTTTCAACACGTTGTTTTCACATATTGACTCAGTACCTCAATATTGATGGGAGTGATATGTTACGGTGTTTTAAAGGATGTTTTCTTTATATGTTCTGCCTCGATATTTAATCGCAATAAGCTGTGAATTTACAATATAGCCAAGCAAATACACAGATCAACTGTTAACTAGAGTACAGTCCAGACATGTAAATAGTTTGTTGTCGGCCAACTAGACTGTAAAACTTATGGCACATAAATATTAATGTCATGACGTGACTTTGTGCTCAGGCGTTTACCTTGCACCATTTGAGGCTTTGTTGGAGATATATGAAGATAAGATATGACTATCAACCCCTTCCTGGTAGGATTGTGTGCTCTGTTGCTTCAGTTTGCTCCATTACTCCTGAATAAATGGAAAACAAAAGAATCTGTACTCCGTCAAGCACAGAGCTAGACGTTTGCAAGGCAAGGAAATGCATAATGCATCCTTATAGCTTATAGTCAGTCTAGCCCTGACACTTGTGACAATGCAGCACAAAGATATCCATGTGGCTGTAATGCTACCTCAAGCTCATAAACCCAAGACTAAAACTGGGTATCAAGTGCAAAATGTCTCTAACCTCCCACATTGCAAAATACCACAACCCCTAAATCAACAGTTATTCTGACAGATGGTGGAAGCCTGTTCGTTTAATTCAGTCCTTGTGATATTCATCAAAAGATAAGTGTCATCTACGACAGAATGGCTTTGTGTGTGCTAATGGGATGCTTCAGAGACAGGAGATGTTTTTCATTCTCTTTGTCTGCCGCAACATCTCTGAGCTGTAAGGCGTTGGTGCCAACAGTTCGCTCTTTTGTGGTGGCATCAGAAGAAATTCCTGTCAAAGTCAGAAAAAGAACTTCATCTCCAGAGGGCAGGGCAGAAAGATTAATTTGCTTTTTGTGCCCACCTGCCACACTATTACAGTGATGTAGCTGAGTGATATGCCATTTATGTAGAACATATCAGCTGACACAGTTGACTTGCAATAAAATTTAGAGCCGGTGTGAGTGTGCGCTTGCTCCCGTGGGTGTGACTGCGCATATGTATGTTTCAGTCTGGCTGCAGACGCCGAGTTGCGTTTTCCGGAAAAGTGTTTCTCACAGCGTGGATTCAAATCATTTGGCAATTTCTCACACATATTGAGCTGTATGCTAAAGAGCTAATTAACAAGGGCTGTTATGGAGTTCACAAGCTCCTCTGACATCTTAATTAGATCTTAATGACATTTTAGTTGGAATGGCTGAACGGAGTGCCCTGAGATGAAGCGGAAACCAGCGCCGATGCACGGAAAGAAACGGGAACGCGGCCCTAGCGCTGGAGAGAAGTGATGGCTGAGGAGATGGGAAGTGGAAGAAATGTAAATGAGGAGGGAATGGAGGACATTTGTGCTGTAGTATGTCCTGTGTTGAGATGGTGTGCTATAAATAGGATTTGATTTACGCAGATAAACCCCTCATTCTCTCTCACTATCCCTCATTCATTTTATCTTCTTATTTTTTTTTTATTCCTCTCTCCCACAGGGATGTGGGACTATACATTGCCCAGTAATTACTCTGCCCATGTCCCAGTAGCATCACACGTCTCATATCAGCCTCTTAATCGGATTTTCAGCATTTATTACCATGAAATTTTAGTGTACTCGCTCTGGAAATAACTAGTGTGCTGCCAGTGAAGATAGTGTAATAATGATATTTCTGCCAGATAGATGGCTGATTAGATACAGTAATCTTCTGTAGTGCAGTGTTTTGCATTGGAGAGGGCTCTGCGTGGTCTGCAGTGGAATAGTCTCTTTTATTTTTTTTTCCAGGTGGGCACGCTGTGTATTTTTAGCTGAGAGGTTAGTGCACGTTTAATGCTGCTCCAAACAAAGTCAGCAGACTGCAATGAAAAAGAACAATGGGGCTGCAGTGACTGAGTCTATAAAGCACGAGTCCATAAAGCTCTATCCCTGCGATTGTATAACTCTTAGGAATCCATAGTCGTCTTGCCGCCGTTTGTTGCGCGTATGCGGCGCAAAAAACGCGCGCAGGCAAAATCTGGAATCCTTGACACGGCAAAGGGTAACTGATTCAAACCTTCAAAGGCAAATATTCATTTACCAGATGAGCTGCTCTGTCTATGTTTTCCTGGGCTCAGCTGGCCTGCGCTGCCCCTCACTTCACGAGAGCTGCTATTAGGGAAGAACGTAAGGGAAATGGAGAGAGACAGAGGGAGACACAACACAAAAAAAAAGAAGCAGGGAACAATGAGGAGGAGCCCACGGAGAGCACAAAGCAGAGATTGCATCGGAGAGATTGAGGGAGGAAAGGCTAAACAGAAAGTTTGTCTGAAGGCCCTTGCCTCCGTGGAGCGCAGCGAAGAATAAAAGGAGAGGGGATGTGGGTTGAAAGACCGGGCAGCAGGAGACGCATTACTAAGAGTCTGTTGCTCTTGGTTGCCATACATGCTGTTCTGTGTGCAGCCATGTCTGTTTATCACTTCCCTCCTCTCTCCCTAAGCCCTGCGTCTCATCTCTATTCTACCCCTTCTGTCTAGCCTAAATCTGTCAGAATACAGCCACAAATACCTGGCAACAACCACCCCCTCGTCTACCATCTTTGCTCCCCTCCGATGCTTAAAGCTTGTGTTCATTTGCTCGTTCTCTGCGTTACTCTCGGCGTTTATTCATTTTGCTTCGCCTTTATGGGCTCGCTTAACATTTTATTTGCCAATAAAGGGTGATAAAAGAAACCTTGTTTTTTCCGCTGTGCAATATGCAATTCTTTCCAACAGATCTGGGTCTGCGGATGCCTGTGTAATTTGTTCGTTTTCCTCTCAAGAAGACCGTGATTCTTTTTTCTTTTTTTTCCTTTTCTCCCTCCTATTACAGCTGCAAACATTATGCCCACGTATTCTGCGGTATGCTTTCACAGCCTGCTTGTGGTGTAAAGTATCTCGTCTGAATAGTTTACTCTCAGGGTGCAAGCGCTAACTGTTGCTCAGGCTGATTCTCCCGTTCCCACAGATACGCAGTAAATCCTGAGCCTAATGTAAAGAAGCAAAAGCCCTTGTAAACGTAATTCTCCTTCATCACAGCCGCCCTAGCTTTGCTCTTGTGTCGTTTCCCTTTGTGTTGCCATGCTAATTGATAACATTTTAACCTTCCCCTCTTGGGCTTAAACTGTCAGAGGACTTGTGCTTTTGTGGCCATTAGCTGCCTGCTTTTAAAAAGCAAAACAGTTAGAAGTGTGTCACCCTGCTGTACTGTGAATCAGTCATCGACTGGCGACACCGTCAGATACGACGCAGTGTGCTCTACGTGTTGCAGGTGCCTATGCATTGATCTTATTCACCGACCTCATAATAGAACCGTGACTGTCGTGTATTGATCTCTGTGGTAACAAACGCCAAGGAGCGCATACGCTCTGTGACCGCGCTGATTACTGTCTCTGCGTGTGCTCACCGTCCCAGGTTCACAGAGGCAGATACCATTGTGATGGGAGACGTGACGTACGGGGCCTGCTGCGTGGACGACTTCACGGCCCGGGCCCTGGGAGCCGACTTCATGGTGCACTACGGCCACAGCTGTCTCAGTGAGTCTCTTTTGCTGCCTGTGCACGTCTGCTCATCACTCGGCATGCAGATTTTTTTTTTTTTTTTTTTTACCTCAAAGAGGAACGTGAAGCGAGCGGGCATCAAGGTCTCCCACCTACTGAGAGTGGGTTGAATAGAAAAAGAAGCATCAGAACAGAGAGAGACAGACAGACAGACAGACAGACAGACGCGGGTATCGATCGACTGAAAGCGTGACTAGTTTTTTCGCAGCCTGCCCAGCTCTCATATGGAGAGCATATCAGACCTTTGGAGCCTGGACATCACATTTACCTAGCGGATCAATGGGGAACATGCATTAGAGGCGTCCTTTGAAAACCCTCAAGCAGTTCACGAGGAGCTTCGCACTCGCCCCCGCTGTCTGTCTCTTGCGGAACATGGGAGGAAATGTTAAATCAATAGTTTTGATATATTTCAGCCAGAACAGCCTCACCTCTTCCAAATACCAGAAATGACCAATAGAATTTTAATACAAGTCAAAATCTCTCTGTTGGTTCGTGCTTTTCTTTTGTTTGCCTCCGTGTGTGTGTGTGTTTGTGTGTGGGCACATTCATTTGTTGATCATCTCGGAGGAATTATTAGAGCGCAAACATGACATGTATGTTTACAAAAGCGATTAGACGCGCACATGTCCCCTTCCACGCTCACTGGAGCCCCAGCATACATGAAGGCAAAGGGAGTGAGGTCTTATTGGACTGTGAGGTTATTAATTCATAGCAGAGGAAATTTCCAGAGAATCTTTAAGTTTGTCGGGGTGTTATGTGAACCTGACCTTCATCTCCCAGTCACGAGGACATCATCTGCAGTGTTTCCCGAGATGTCAGCCACCTGTGAGAGATGAAAGACGCGGTTTTGACTGACTCACAGAGAAACTGTCTCCCTTGCGTTCCTTTATTTTTCCTTTCATTTCCTCTGCGGTGCCTGCCTTTGAGTGTTTGTGTCCTCGCGTATTTCATCATGATGCGTCTCCATTTTGCGGATATAGGACAATATCGGCAGCAACGTTATAAAAGCAGGTTTTGAAGTTCTCACATTGTTTGCAGATGAATTTTATTTAACTTTATGCAAAATTAATACATTACAAGTCAGAACAAAAACAGAAGTAAATATATAAATACAGAGAGCGAGTGGGCAGAGAGAGAGGAAGTAAAGAAACAAACTTTTTTACTGGTCTCCAGAAAAAAAGAAAAAACAAACAAGCTGGCAGGACATAACAGGTTTGCTCAGATAATGCCAGGCCAGCTGCTAAGTAAAGTATTATTGGACCTTCTCAAACATCCCAAGCAAATTCTCACTATTTTAGTGGCATGACTCATTTTAAAAGAGTTGAGCAGTTTTTATTTTCAAGCTACGACTCCTTGTTGTTCCCATCTACAGACAATTATGACAGGGCTGCTTATTGCACAGATTGTAAAAAGCAAGTCAGTCTCATCCACCGAACGGTACAGATATTTAGTAATTCATTTATCTCTACTATGAATTTTTAATATAATGACATGCTGGTGTATTTGATTAGACAGCATTCGGAACACTGCGCTCAGATCAGACCATTGTCAATCAGTACCTTTACATGCATGTGAAAAAAACGAATTATTGCCTTAATCGGACATCGGAGTTCTCATTATCCGATTGAGACACCCAGATAATGCGATTGGAATCGGATAATGCGTGTGCGCATGCTCCACCACCACTGCGCTGGAGTATGACCCCGGAACAAAAACATCCAAGAAAGCGGATCGCAGAAGAAGAAGAGGAACGGAGCTGCTAGAAGAACTGTCTGAGGGATAGTGCGGATCTTACCTGCACCAGAAGTAGTGTGAACATTACGTACGAGATTAACAAATGCGCTATTATCCGTCTGTTGTTGTTTGAAATGTCGGTCCGCTGCATGAACGACTCTAGTTTATTATATCACATAATAGGCCAACCGGGAATCGGGCCGTATTAACGTGGTATTATCCCACTGAAAAGACACGTATCGCCACCTACTGTGGAAGAGGAGAACAGTTACTTGATTTTCTTGCGCTGCATGTAAACTGGGACAATGTGGCACTTCTAAACACACATGGTATGACTGCGTCACTGTGAGGCGTGGTGAAGATGAAAAGGTCTGAAAAATGAAGCGTCAGACTACAATTATTACGGTAGCCGGTTGTGCTGCTATTGACATTACAGACATAGCAGTTCACAGATGTTTAAATGTGTCGAACTAAATGAAACCGTAATTGTCCCCGTTTCTTTTCATTTGTATTTTTTTTTTTACTCCAAGCTGCTATTATTCTACAATAGTTACTCATCACAGTAAAATAGTCCATCCTCAGTCAATCTACTGCATTAATTCCTCTCTGAACCAGAAGAAAATGTTGTGAACATGTGATTATGCATGAAAAAAATACTGTGATGCCATCAGAGTTTTGAAAAACACTGTGATATACATTTTTGGTCGTGCTGCCCAGCCCTGATCTCTACCCTGATGTAAGTTGTTTTTGAGGCTCCTACATAGCTCTGCTTATACCTCAAACCATGGAAGCATCCACACACAGTAATGTCTCTGCTCTGCTGTTTGCAGCGGTGAATATACACTTCTCAAGTAATAAATGAAAATGAATTCCACATGACTGTGTGATGAAATTACACACAGCCTGCTCATATTCAGTACCTGCATTTGTTAATCCTCGTTTAGATGTATTTGTTATTAGGCTGGTTAGCAGCTACAAGGACAAAATACATTTAAAGACTCTTCCTACCTGATGCTTTTTTTCAGGCCATTCATTCAGAATAGCAGAAGTGTTTTTTTTTTTGTTTTTTTTTTTTCAGAATTATTAAGTCAAATCTCCACTCATGAGATGAGATAAGATAAGATAATCATTTATTTATCCCACAGTGGGGACATTTGCAGAGTTGAAGCGGCAGACAGTTTAAAGGACGGTGCACACAAGAGATGGAAAAGTAAATAAATCCAAAAAAGTGTTTTGACATGTGTTTTTGTTCCTTTTCACTGAGAGAGGACACTTGTTGATGCCAGGTCTGAACAAATCCACTATTTTAAAATCCAGAGGGCAGTCACATTGCACCACACATTCCTCATCTCCGTTCTTTGAAATTATATGATAATAACAACAATTTATTTTCCTTTAAACATTTATAGTTTTCCATATACCAGACACATCAAAAATTATCTCAGCGTTCTGTGAATTTCATGCGGTTTCTTGATAATGAAAACAGCAAACAAAGAAATAATTACACAGTCGAATGTCTCTTTCATCCACAGAACGACTCCATTACTGCTCTCCATCTCAGACTCACAACACATGTTACATTCTGTAAAACCGGATTTATTAAGTGATTATACGATTTCAGATACTATGCAACAGATGTGAAGGAGTTCACGGCCACATGTTCAAGGTGCCAAGTCATTTCTGCATTATTCATGAAATTTCACACATGTACAACACACGGTAGAATAGACTGTTGATACATATCGATCTTTAACAAGCCACTTGGACACAGGCCTGCGTTCAACCTTTTCTTCGTTTCCCTCAGAATGAGCGACCGTATTTGTTTACGCGGACGTTAATAAGCAGCTGTGCTAAGTGACCTTATTGCCATAACACATAAGAGTAAAACCAGCCACGGTGCAAGTGAGTCCCGTCTTACCTCATTGACTGTGTCTCTAATTGCAGCACCTAAGTGCTTTCAGGCTACCATGCTAATGTGAACACAGATCGATGTCTCTTTCCCCTGCCCTTTATGTATTGGGAGTGCCTTTAAACAAACAGCCGATAGCTGCTGGTCTCAGTCCAGATATATATATATATATTTTAACTTGTCTCCTGCTAACCTCTTGTTAGCCTCATTGTATATTTAACTCATTGGTTTGTCACTCACCATGTAGATTTCCACCATAGCCCACCTTTTTTAAAAAAAAAAAGTCTATCCATCTGCTTCTCCTCGCTCTCCATTCAGATGTGGAGCCATTCATCACTTCTGTTCCCAGTTAATTGACAGCCCACCCCTCACACTCTAAACCAAGCACACGCTCGGTATCCTATTACTTTTTCCGCTCCCATGTCCCACGCCGGATTGTTTGGACCTGTACAGGAGATTATGAAATCACCTACCCTATGACTAAATTGAATTTCAGCGTTTTCCACTATAGAATTCCTCATTCTTCACTTCTGTTTCCATCTCATCTCCGCTACAGTCCTTTGTCGAGACATGTCCTTGGTTTTTACGGCATCATCTCCTTCCTCTCTGTTCTCTCCCTCCTTCTCCGTCTCACTTGCGTTGCCTTAATCTAGGCCATGAATTCAGCGGCACTTGCTCATAAAGCATTTTCACCGTAATGGGTCATTTATTTAATTACAACACAAAAGTACACTTGTTCCTTATCCGCAAATTAAATGTAACACGTAAGGAAGAATAATTATCAGGATCAACACAAACAGTCATTTTTCTTTCTCTTCCGGCGCCCTTTCTTCCCCTCTTTTCTTGGACTCTCGCCTACTTTGTTCTGCATCTGACTCGTGTCTTGCAAGGCCCGGGCGCGTAGTAAATGGCCTGTGAAATCAATGACATTAATAGTAATCACATGTGTCCCTCTCCTTCCTTTAATAATTGAACTCTTTGCATCGGTTCCTGCATGTGCTTGCGGCTCGCTCTGCATATATACAGTGGGGGAAATAAGTATTTGATCCCCTGCTGAATTTGTAAGTTTGCCCACTTCCATAGAAATGATCAGACTCTGGTTTTTATGGTTGTTTACTGGTTATGGGTATAGACAGAATATCAATCGAAAATGCATAAAAAACACACAATCTAAAAGTTATAAATTGTTATGTATTTTATTAAGGGAAATAAGTATTTGATCCCCAAGCACAACACAAGTCAGTACTTTGTAGAGAAACCTTTGTTGGCAAGCACAGCGATGAGACGTTTCTTGTAGTTGGTCACCAGGTTTGCACACAGCGCAGGAGGGATTTTGGCCCATTCATCTTTACAGACAGTCTCTAAATCCTTCAAGTTTCTTGGCTGCCTCTTGGAAACTCGGAGCTTCAGCTCCCTCTACAGGTTTTCGATCGGGTTAAGGTCTGGAGACTGACTAGGCCACTCCATGACCTTAATATGCTTCTTCTTGAGCCACTCCTTTGTTGTCCTGGCAGTATGTTTTGGGTCATTGTCATGTTGGAAAACCCACCCACGAGGCATCTTCAGTGTTCTTGCTGAGGAAAGAAGGTTTTTGTCCAAGATGTTACAGTACATGGCTGCATTCATTGGCCCCATAATGCGGTGAAGTTGCCCTGTACCCTTTGCTGAAAAACAGCCCCAAAACATGATGTTTCCACCTCCATGCTTAACCGTGGGTATGGTGTTCTTTGGGTCATACTCACGTTTTTTCATCCTCCAAACACGGCGGGTCGAGTTAATGCCAAATAGCTCAACTTTGGTTTCGTCAGACCACAGCACTTTCTCCCAAGCCTTCTCTGAGTCATTTAGATGTTCACTGGCAAACTTAAGGCGGGTCTGTACATGTGCCTTCTTGAGCAGGGGACCTTGCGGGCACTGCAAGAGTTCAATCCATAACGGCGCAGTGTGTTGCCAACTGTTTTCTTGGTGACGGAGGTCCCAACTGCTTCCAGATCATTAACAAGCTCCTGCCGTGTTGTTTTAGGCTGCTCCCTCACCTTTCTCATCATCATCCTCACTCCATGAGGCGAGATTTTGCGGGGAGCTCCAGACCGAGGACAGTTGATGGTCCTTTTATGGGTCTTCCACTTGCGAATAATGGCACCAATAGTTGTCACCTTCTCACCAAGCCTTTTGCTGATGGTTTTGTAACCTATACCAGCCTTGTGCAGGTCTACAATCTTGTCCCTGACATCTTTTGACAGCTCTTTGGTCTTGCCCATGGTGCTGTAGAAGTTGGAATGTAAGAAACTGATTCTTAGAGCAGGTGTGCTTTATATACATGACGAGTTAAGATCAGGAGTATTGGTAATTAGTTGACTGAGCACAGCTCCGTGCCACATGCGCACCAGCCAATCTGTAGGAGCCTGAATTCTAAGTGAATTGTTGGGGATCAAATACTTATTTCCCTTAATAAAATACATAACAATTTATAACTTTTAGATTGTGTGTTTTTTATGCATTTTCGATTGATATTCTGTCTATACCCATAACCAGTAAACAACCATAAAAACCAGAGTCTGATCATTTCTATGGAAGTGGGCAAACTTACAAATTCAGCAGGGGATCAAATACTTATTTCCCCCACTGTACATATATGGATGTGTGTGTGTGTGTGTGTGTGTGTGTGTGTGTGTGTGTGTGTGTGTGTGTGTGTGTGTGTGTTTTCTGTGTGGCTGTGTTGCTGAACATGTGCTGCACTTTAATGTTTGAGGCCCCATCAATAGTGTATACGTTACCTGACACAATACAGTGAATTATTCATCTGTCTTTCTTTTGTCTTCCAACAGTCCCCATAGACTCGACAGCAGGCATTAAGATGCTGTATGTGTTTGTGGATATCCAGATGGACAATGCACACTTCCTGGACACGGTCAAGTTCAACTTCCCCCCTGGACAATCTCTGGCACTCGTCAGCACTATTCAGTTTGTGGCAGCGCTGCAGGTGATTAAGCAGTTTCCGTCTTATTGTGTGTGTGGATGAGTCTATTTTTGTGTCTGAGCTGAGGCAGGCTGGTCTTCCATCTCTATATAAACTACAGGCACACATGCAATTTTGTCTACATTTATATAGTGTGCTTTTGTTTTTTTTGTTTTTTTTGTGGTTCCTGCCTTTTATGAACAAGCTCACTTTCTTAAGCTCACTTCAAGTGTGGGTTTGACAAATCCGGCTGCGGTTATTTTGGATCTGAAAGGTGGAATGAACTCGGAAGGCCTCTCTGTTCGGCGTCGTGCTCGGTGCTGCACTTTACATAAGCAGCAGCAGCAGCTATACAGCATTCGGCTCGAACGCCCTCCCCGCAGCCTCGCCGCCTCCTTCTTCTATAGCTCTGCTTTCATTCGCCGCGTTGAACCGGCTCCGCTCTCCGCTAATACGACCGACCGCCGCTATTTTTAAATCCCTACTCTGCCCTTGTGGGTCATATTATATGTTGGGGTGTTTGAGTGCATCCATGTGTGTACGTGTGCGTATCTTTCCGTCTAGTTGTGTGTTTCATGCATGTGCGCCTCCATCTCACCCATGTCTTACGGTGTGTGGGTTTGCTGAGGTCACGCGGTATGGGCGGAAAAAAGCTTGGAGTTCACCACTGGCTTAAATTAGCTTTAAATCGTTCATTTTCATCCTTCTCCAAACAACAAATTTATTTATTTCTGCTATGACTCAACTTCTCAATTGATTGTCAGTGTTTGGAAGAGTTGATTTACATTTTTTTATTTATTTATACTAATATATAGGATGTGGCACGGCATTTCTCTCTCAGCACTTTGTAGTATCATAAGGGTTTAAACACGGTTGGGTGCACTTAGAGTTAATTCTCTGGGAGAATGAGAACCATGCGTGACCCTCTCAGGATCAGTTGAGGGTCACATATCCAATGAAGACCTTTCTGGTCTTTTTTATTCTTTGCACCGTTGCCCTATGTCATTCATTACATTCTCTCTCTTTTTTTTTTTTTATTTCTACATACATAAAGTCCAGACTGCAAAGGTTTGGACACACTTTTGTTTCGTAAGCGTTGTGCTGCAGAACCTTCCACAAGAGATAAAGTAATGGAGGCTACATTAAACTGTCAAGTCTGTCAGTATTAAAAGGAAGGTTGAAGTGTAATTGGTTGTTATCTGTCCATTTATTTCTGCATTATCTATTAAAAGACTTATATCTCCCGTATGGATCTTTTTTATATTGATTTAACACGACTAACATTGAAACAAAGATTTGCAACTTTCATGTCCTGAAGCAAAGAACCGACATAAACAAAGATGTAGAAAAACTGTTCAGATAAAACTATATTGTGACCTACACACCAATC
Organism: Mugil cephalus; assembly: GCF_022458985.1. Lineage (NCBI taxonomy): Eukaryota > Metazoa > Chordata > Actinopteri > Mugiliformes > Mugilidae > Mugil > Mugil cephalus. The sequence continues at coordinate 8,893,286 of NC_061778.1, forward strand.
AGCCAAAACATTAAAACCACTGAGTGGACAAGTCGTAACATTGACCATCTTCTGACAATACAATGTTCTGAACTTTTGGATCTAGATCCCAAACTGATCAAGTATCTGTGGGATGATCCACAGAGCCCCCTCCCCTCGACCCATAGCACCCAAAGGCCCCCACTAACTACGTTCTGCTTCCAGACACCACAGGACACCCTCAGAAGGCCCATGTCTAATCTCTGATGAGTCATAAATATTTCCTTTTAGACACAGGGGCACGATATTAGTAAGGTGGTCATAATGTTATGCCTGATCTGTGTAGTCTATTTGCTCTGTGTCAACTTCAATTGCTGTCTGTGTTTTGTGTCTTCTTTACAAAGACAGCAGGACCCATGGAATGTAGAAAACCATGAAGTTAGCTTTTGTTACTCGGATGATACAAAAGCTCTAATAATGATTTCTTCTCCTTTTCCTCCATGTTGCAGGCTGTGAGCGCAGTCCTCAAGCCAGAGTATGATGTGCTCGTCCCACAGTGTCGCCCTCTGTCACCAGGAGAAATATTGGGCTGTACCTCCCCTCGCTTGGACCGCCATGTCAATGCCATAGTGTAAGAAATCCTCTTCCTCCTGTCCTCTGCTTGTCCCTTTTTTTTTTTTAGTTAGCAGAAATTATCCTGATAGCCAGAGACATCCAGCTTCGACTCATCCATTCATTATATGGCCCCTTACCATACCTTCCTTAGCTTCCACAGTCATGCCTGCCATAGCCATGCCCACCCATGTGAGACGGGTAATAATCAGCGTGTCATATCAGGCATATGTGGCTGTGATAACTAGCTATTGCTGTGTCTGTGTGCTTCTGTTCTGTCCAGCCAGAAGCCAGATGCTGATCCAGAACGACAAAGCTAAAAATACCTTCACGCTATGAAAAGCATTGAATCGTATACAGCCGGACACTTTTGACTGTTTCATACCAACCACAACACATCCACACATCCTGTCGCCAATTTTTAAGAAAGGCCTTTACAAAGTGTGACACCCACTGTGGCAGGAACGTGGTGGGAATTGACAAACTGTGCGACGTATCACAGTGGGTCTGTAAATTTGCCGCAGCTCGTGTGATTGCCTGTTTTAAGTTCTTATTTTTCCCCTAAATTCCTTCTGAACGGGAGAGAAAACGCGTTGGATCCAGCCGGTCGCTGCTCGTGTCTTAAAAAGGCCACTTTCTTCTGTTTTCGCGTAAATGCCGCGCGTGTGACACTTGTCAAAGCGATGCTCATCCTCCCTGTGCTTTGTCGAGGAGAGCGCTGTCGCGGAGTAACAGGTCCAAGCGGCAAGCAACACCTCCAGAGGCACTTTGTGTCCATACGTCTCGTGCTGCTTCACAATAGAGGAATCCTATGCTTTGTGATGCACGCGGAGATGATATAATTAAACTTGTCTGATCTGCATCCATTCAGTGTTACACAAGGGCAAGCTTTGCCACACATATAAGTGTAGACAAAAGCGGAATGTGTATCTAAGCGCATGTCTTTGAAAGATGTGGAAGGGTTAGAGTGTATTTCACCTGCTAATCCAATGTGCGTTGCCTTTGATGTGTCAGTTGGGTGTGGAGGAGTGTGTTGGGAGAGAATCGATTGGTTCGCCGGAGCGTTGGGATCTCTCTTTTTACTTTTTCTCACACGCGCATTCGGTACGCATGTGCTTACGTTACATATAGACATGGTGAGGACTTCAAATTGGCTGTATTGTCCTGTCTTGTAAAACAACACCCCTCCCCCTCCAAATGTTTTCATTTAATATTATATCGTCCTTAATAGAAGAAGAGTTTTATTATCCTGCAAGCAATACTGAAAGCTTAATGACAGAGTAATAGTTTCCCTCGGTGAATAAGCTTCCTTTTAACTTAATGAAATACTGTTAGGGTAATGACACAATGATAATTCGCTACCTCCAACAAAAGCAGCACAGACAAAGCTTCTTAACATTCTTAACAGTGCTCGGTTTTGCTCATCACCTTTAATAAAGCATCGGGCTATCTCCCAGTGATTAGAAATGAGTCGCTGCTTCAAAAATGGTATGTGCACAAGTTGTAATTGGATTTTATCTAAATTCTTCACCACCTAAGCATTGTGGAGATAGAACGGCGGCGTATAAGCCTCCCAGGGCCACCTCAAATCTCTGAAAGGGTCGATCTGTGTTTCATTTCCATAACGTGAGGCGTTTTTAAAAGCCGCAGAGTACGTTGAAAGGAGCTATGAGAAATGATCAGTCGACCATCTCTAGCCGCTGCCTCTACTTCAGCTCTTGCTCAGAGCAGAACGATACCAAGATGTGACCGTGAAGATGGGGTGTAGCTTAACGCGGAGGCGCATAGCATTCAGCATTATGGCGAGAGCAAGTAACAATAGATTGTGTGCGGAAGGACTGTGGTCGTAAGTGGTTGGAGTGAAGCGCGCGAGGCTCTTAAAGCTACAGCTGACGATAGAAGTGGTGGAAGCAGGCGTATTGTTGGAGACATAATTATATGAGGGCCTTGGAAGTTTCTAAGCAAAGAGAAGCAGCGCTGCAGAAGCTCTGGTCTAGTTTATTTTCTACAGTAGTTCACAAAGAGATGCTCAATATGTGCTTTCATACAAGCACGCTGGTCGTGTCTCCAGATAGCTTACATGGCAAACCACCCACAGCCCGCTTCAAGCTGCTCTAAACACCGACCAATTAGTGGGTTTAATTGCATGTCCTGACTCAGTGGGCCTGTTGAGACTGTACTGTAATGAGTTGGGGTACTGACCTGAGCCTCCTCACGCTACCAGCAGGGTTTTTCTCAGCGTGACCCTAAGGCGGGGAGACCTGTTTTCTAGGCTCCTACATGCCACGGCGTACTTACGGTTTGCGAACTCTCCTCAGCGCCAGCCCACGGGTTAATTGGAGAAGCTTGTATTCTCCGTAAACTGCATGCTCCGATCGTTTGGGTCGCGTTCCCCAGACCCTCCACCCCAGCCCCGGGCCTTCTGCCTGTGAACCCTGGGGTCTTCTGTTAAGAAGCTGCAGAAATAGATTGAAAAGGAGAAAGCTGATAAAGAAGATGGGATGGTAATAGGTCAGCATTTATTATGGTTGCACATGGAAATAGGTTTGTCTAGAGGGAGTTTACTCCTCCACAATGAACGCTCTGTCGCGCCGTTTATCTTGAGCATTGATTTTATTGGTGTGTTTCCACAGCTATCTTGGAGACGGACGATTTCACCTGGAGTCAATCATGATTGCAAACCCAGATATCCCTGCCTACAGGTATGGTGAAACAAAATGACACCATTGGTAGTAAGCTGCAAAATTGCAAATAAAGTATATAAAAACATCACTCAATACAGTTTTAGGCATGAAAAGGATGCTTTTATAATGCTGTGCAACTCAAATTTAACAAATTGCTTGTGGCCACGATCATCCGCCTTGTTGCAGTGCCCTGATAACATTTTGAGGAGGTAAGTTGTGTTTTGATGAGGCCTTGTTTGCATGCAAAGTGAAACTGTGTCGCTACAGACATATGCACTGCCGCACAGATCACAGGTTTCTCTCATAAACAAGATTCTAATCTCAAGTGAACCCCTTGTACCGGAGAAAAGGAGATTAGAAGCTCCGAAATACCTCCATTTTCCCTAAGATACACTAACTCCTGTCATACTTGATGGGTTTTCGTGATTGGATTTTACATCTTTTCTTGCATTTCTATCCCCAAGGTAGATACCTAAACAGTACATGGTAATGTGTGTAATATGGTTTGTCTATATATGTCTGTGCCCAGAATCAACACGTCTGTGTGTCTCAGGCTTATTTGTTTTTGTTGGTTTGTAGATATGACCCCTACAGTAAGGTGTTCTCCAGGGAGTACTATGACCATGAGTCTATGCGCGCATTAAGGCTCCAGGCTATTGACAAGGCTCGACTTGCCCAGAGGTGGGGCCTGATCTTGGGTACACTCGGCCGACAAGGCAGCCCCAAAGTCCTGGAGGTGAGTTTGCATGCTCATTTCAACAGTCTGTATGTCCCGAGGCCACTTGTGCAATGTCTTGAAATATTTTTTCAGTGTGAGTTTCTTTGACAAGTGATTTTGTGACATGAAATACTAATAGGACGAGCAGTCTTCACACTGGGAGCTTGTTATTTCACATTCAGGATGATGCAGCCAAACAGCCATAGAAAGTCCAAGTGTTGATCTTGCTGTTGGCTCAGAATTGGCTGTATTAGCGTGTTGGTGTATTTTGAGTATTGTCTTTTGACATTTCAGGAGCATAAATCCAGAAATAATGAACCATATATGCCGTTATTATTCAAAAGTGCCTGAAGTGAAACCAAAGCAGGTAGAGCTCCCCCTGGTGCCTGGTGTATGTCATAAGCCCCACCCCGTCCATGTTAGTGGGCGGGGCTTGGGACAAACTAAAACACTAAAGTACTTATCAAATACATTTTTTTTTTCATGCATGGTTTCTGTCTTTTACTTAGTTAATATAATACAGATGCATCTCAACTTAGCTTTCCTGGTGTTTTATTTTAGTTATTTAGCTGACGCTATAGAAACAGGATGCAACATCATGATGATTACCAGTTGCCATGCCAACGAAGTGACTCTGTGGGATTGTGAGAGTTTAGTGTATAATCCAAAATTTGCATGGTAGAGCAGAGCGCAGTATTAATTAAACAAAAACATAAGTGGGGACATGGCGTATACATTCATATACAGTCTACAGTACAGTCCCAGTAAACTGAGCATTAAATTAAATTAAATTATATTTAGTCAGAAAAATATGCTGCTCATGTTTTTATTCAGCAGGTATTTCTAGGCAAAATTCAGATGGTTAATTTCTAACATTTTAAATTTAGGATAGCCGTAACTGTTCCTGCCTCTGATCGCGGTTGACACACAACAACACCAAAACACTCGACGTAAATTGAGAAACTGAAAACAATGGCTCAAATTCAACAGATGCCTCTTGAATTGATAGGTGGTATGTGTGCGCACACTCTCACATGCTGGCCAATTATGTGAAAACCCATGAGTGAGAAACTCGAAGTCTGTGCAAGTACAAGCTATTATGCGTTAGCATGTGTACAAGTCTGTCTTGGGATAGAAATCGATGGACCGCGAAGCCCTCTCTAGTCACACCAAACCTACAGCTGTTCCTCCTGCTGCTTTCCCTTCCATTGCCCGCTGTTTATTGGTCTCTCTTTTTTTATGCCCACTTTGCTTTCTGTACTGTTATGTGTTTGTCTTTGTTTATTAGCTTTGTCTACTTCACATAATCATGTCCATAATTAATATGCTTCACAGTAATAGAGCACTTGGGCCTTACCTGAATGCAAGATATGCAAGGTTTACATCCGCTGCATACCTAGGTTTTTTTTCTCAGATTTATATCAGTGTACATCCCACCTTTGTAAGTTAGCATTAATGTAAAAATACCACTCAGACACCAGAGCGCAGTTTCATCTTAGAAAGCTAGGAGAGGATGAATTTAGGAGGGGTTTTAGACTAAAAGCTCACCAGCTCTCCCTCTGTCTAGATTAAGAAGTATTGTGTTAGATAACTTCTTAAGTAAAGGGACAGAACTCTCCCTGATAAGAGCACAGTCATAGAAATGTTTCACAATGCACCCGAGGACAGTAGATATAACCAACCCTCTTACCTTTATCTCACCACAGACACATTTACGGGATTTCTTCTTGTGTTTGTCTGCCATCTGTGTTCCGGAGTAATGGCTCAGTCCACTGTCCACACTTTCAGTCCCTGAGCCAACAGGAGTGCAGAGTTCCTTGAGCCGGTGAAACTGTTTCATTTATTGGTATTATAATATGAGGTCTGGTTTCTGGGGTTGTACCCGAGGGGCTCGTTCGTGAAGAAAAAAAAAAAATGGGGTCAGCTCTGTGGGGGCCAACTATCCTCCTGGGTGGTATTGAGGTCTGGTGCACTGTCAAACGTAAAGCAAGTCTGAGTGCGAGGCATCTACTCTTGAAAAGATGCCATTCAAGTACAGTTTCGCTCAACCCTACGTAAGACCAGATGTGTAGTCTGGCTGGATTCTCCTTTTCCAGAGTTGCCAGTGTGAATAAGCAAATAGGGATGTGCAGGACACTAATCGTTCAATTGCAAAGCACCAGAAAAGAAAGGTCAAATCTACAGCGCATCAGAGAGTTTCGTGCTTTCTCAGCATTGCTTGGGCTTTGTGTTGCTTTGATATTAAGTCTGTCATCTTTATGGAAAGAATCCCTGTGTCTGCACGCCACGGAGAGTGGAGAGACGCCCGTTTGGTGACCTCACAATTGCACCTTTGCTGAGCATGTGATTCCGTAGGCTTCATCAGACTGTGAAACGTTTTACAGTCGAGTGTGAAATGGTTGTGAAAGTCAGCTCTTCTGTGTGTGAAGGTATAATGCTCTACCTGAAACCACCAGCGGTGTCCCTTCTTTGGATTAGTGGTAATTATTTCCCTCCTAAGCAGAAGGAGTTTGATCACATCTAGTAGGATGGAGTAGTAGATTGGCTCGTGGGCTGGTTTGTTGTGCTGGACATGTGGATGAGGGGCGTCTAAAGTGGTGACACTCGGTCTCAATTCGTGCCCACTTTAAGCTTCTGAGTATTTTTCCACATTTCTCTATAACCCACAAACCTCTAGACTCAAGGCTCCCAAATAAACAGGTTTTTTTTTTTGAAGGAATCCAAAGATGTGCTCTCTTGTGTGGAGCTGTCCACGAAATGGTCTGTCTCCCTGATGGTCATAATGTAATGCCTGATCTGTGTGTATTATTCATAAATAAAAAAAAAATCATTGGGATTATGGTTATGATCATCCTTCACAGTATAATGCAGCTTCCCTGTGGAGGCATTCTGTCCAGAGCCAAGTAGAGGAAGCCTGAGAATATATTACGCACTATAGACCTGTCAGGGTAATTACATTATGTACTCATTATAGGATATATGGGTATGCACATGACTTTAATATTGTCTGTTGTGTTTACATGTATCTTTTTGTTCGTAGGAGTGTCGCCATGACACGATGCCAGAAAAAATAACCAGTTTTCACTTGTCCAAGACGTGCGCTAACAGATATGCTGAGAGCCATTTTGCTGTCATTTTTCATTGTAAATAAACAGTTATTGGGCAATTTTTGTGTTTTTTCAAAAAATGGAAGCGTATACACTTGAAAAATTAACCTAAACTTAAAGGTCCATAGTGTACCAAAGTGTCAGAGCAACTTATTCTTCGCGGGTCAATATTAAAGCGTTTCGCAGCTTCCTTTCCTGTAATTTGCTGTTCATATTTCAATACTTTCTTCTTGAAGTTCACGCCAAGTTTTCTTCTTTGCGCCTCGCTGCTAAAGCTCTATGTTGTTTTGACACTGTGGCACTTCAACTGTAGCTACTGCCATCTGTGGCACCGATGTGTTACTGCATCTATAATGGGCTGAGTACTACTGTACCTGGCCTGTATTTGAGACCTGGCCTCTATTTGTCCATGTAAACCACTCCCCGGGCAATTATAAGAGACCCGGCTATTAATTGAATACCCACCGCTATTAGAGGAAATATGGTATATGCATTTATTTCTGGATAAGTATCAATTTCACCTTCCAGTTTCAATACCTGGAAAAGGCTGCTCTTATTATCATTATCATCAGTGGAATGAAATGACCTTACTTTAAATTAATGGTGTTAAATAGGGTTTATTTAAGGGGCTGTTGTGTGAGGCCTTCCCCCTGGCTCGGGAATGCAAATGATAGCTGGAGGACGTGGCTGGGGACAAAGTTGAGTCTGCAACCTTGCTCAGCTCGCTGTCACCACGGCGTTAACTTGAATGCACAGTTAAAAAAAGGATGGATGGATATATAAGACTCCTGAGACGGAGATCTGGATAAAACCGTCTTCTTGCTGAGACTGTCGAGAACGAACAGTAGAGCAAAACAACCTTTGACTGCAGCACTTAAAGGACTGTCAGCGCAGGTGAATGTCGGGGACTGTGTGATTTGTAACTTATTATTTTATATAGTGAGTCTCGCAGGCCGTGAGAGGATTGTGTTTGATATGTAGATTTATCTCTTTCTCTTCCCAGAACCTCGAGTCAAAGCTACAGTCGCTGGGAAGGTCCTTCACTCGAGTCCTCCTTTCTGAGATTTTCCCCAGCAAGCTGGATCTGCTGCCGGATGTTGACGCGTGAGTATTAAGAGGCGCACACACATACTGTACAGGTTACTACGGCGTGCCCAGATTAGAACGCGCTGGAACACTTTTAGAGTTATCGCTGCACAACACAAGTGAAGCACATTATTTAAGTTGTGGTTGTAGCTGTTTCGAAGCTGATCTTTTCACTTGAAAGGGAATTTTGCTCCGTTTCTCATAACAACTCTCTGAAGCTTTTGAGCTAAATTATAATGCATGAAGCATTCTCGTGCAAGGTGAGGATTTTCTCTTACACAGAGAAAGGGCTGCCATTTCATTTTCGCTACCTGCACCATTAAACTTTCATCCTGCTACACATTTAACTAAACCTCTTCCACGGGCTCCGTTTTTTATTTGCAAATTCTTAATCACTACCATGTCTATTTGATAAAAAGAAGGGGTGTTTTATTTTGGATCCTAAAAAAGCTCTTATTATCAGCAGTATTATTATCAAATGCAATCATTTGAAATGTATTCTGAAAGCATCGTCGCACACATAATTGGGGAGTCAGCACCATTCGGATGTGCACGCTGTAACAAGGAGCTGACAGACAGTCGTCTAGATTTCATAGCTTCATAAACAGTATTGGCATTCAGGTCTCGCTAAGATGCGATAGCGTTGCATTGTAACAAAAACAAATGGCCCATCATGATGAATTTGAATGCTTCGTGCGATTTCCTCTGCCTTGACATATAATGCATAGAAAGAGGGGATTTTACACAAGAATAATCTATTGAAGTGCTTACTTTTCACTCTGTACTTTTCTAATAAGGTCGGCGTATTGTAAAAGCTGTGAAAAGACATTAGCTTTGCCCTTGCACAAGATGGATTTAAGGCATGAATACATTTTTTATTTATTTATTTATTTTTTTTACCTTTAGGCTCTCGGCTCCCCTGTTTAATCATCTTACCGCAGGTTTCCATATGCAAGTTAATTAGGTTCACTAGTGAAAACGAATGCATCCTAATGTAACAGTGCTGCACTAAATCTTAGCTCCACGACCATTATGGTAGTGAGATTATTTAAAATAACTGAGCGAGCTGTTGGTTCAGCTGTGTTTACGTTTTGAAGGCTGTGGTTTGGACATTATTCTGTTATTCAGTGGTCCAGGCTAAATAACAGATCGTACATTTAAATAACCACCTTTTTTGTGCTGTTTCAAAATAAACTGAGCATTATAGCGGTAATTAAGGAGGATTTAGTGCAGGAATGATACATTAGAATGCATTTTTTTTTCACTAGGGTACTTAATGTTTTGGCAAGGAAGTGTGCGTTGCCTTAAATTAGGGGTCTGCAACATTTTTCAGTCGAAGGACCCCCAAATTGATGGAGAGATTAAGCAGGGACCCCCTACCTACTATATGTGTCCTATATTAAACTCGGCCTAGCGCTATTTATAAATATACATTATTAATATAATTTTATATTCAGTATAAAGCTATCCCTTATCGCTTTACTAAAATATCTTGGATTCATGTTAATGTGTGCACACTGGTAACAAGAGTTGAAGAGGGACCCAGTGATAGAGACCACAGACTGTGAATACAGATGGACTTGGAACAGCTCCTCAAAAGTGAAGCCAAAGCAAGTAGAGCTCCCCCTGGTGACTGGCTGCAGTATAAGTCATAATCTCCACCTCCTCCATGTTAGTGGATGGGACTTGGGGTAAACAATAAATTTTAGGTAATTAATCTAGTGCTGATATGTGTTAAAGTGTCAATTTTCCTGATAAGTTTTAAGTGACACTATAGAAACAGGATGTGATGTCATGTTGACCACTAGTTGGCATGCCAACTGCTCCGTAAAGCGGTCCTGTAGGGCTGTGAGAGTTGGAATAAATAAATAAATATAGTGTATAAACCGACATTTCTTTGTAACTGACGGAGCGCAGTATTAATGTAACGGAAATGCGAGAGAGTCTGATGGGAGTGTGGGCGGGTCATCAATAACATGCAGGGTTGTTTCAGGACACTCTGGGGGCCCCGGGCAAAAAGCGCTTTGGAATACATTATTTAAATAACAAAAAGGCTCAATTAAGTTGTTCTTATTCTTAGTTATTCTTATTTCTTAAGTCACTGTGAACTTGAATAACATCACTGAATAACTTCCTCCCACCTTCATCTGTTGAGGTTGAAATGTAGAAGGCTGTTGTGGTTGATGAGCAAAGAATTTCAACAAAGCACCTTGAGAAAAAAAAAGAGCTAAATTACATTTGGTGTTTGCTTTAATATTTTCATGCGAGTACAGAACTGTGTGTGCTTCACAAACACTCAACACTTAAGATCTCTGTGAAGTAATTAATGAACAACAGTGACAACATCGATTCTTCATGCTAACATTTTGTTTAATATCATCATTTATACTAGAAAATTCATGGACATATATAATATCTTCCTCTTCTAAATAAAAATCACAGTTTGGACAGAATAAGGTTATCTACTGACAGCAGAACCGATGCTGGTTTCATCAGTGTTAGCAACAATGTTAACAACAAATGTATTAGTAATAGGAGAAATTAACATTGGCATTGGCAGTACTACCTCATTGCAGGCACATTCAAACAGATACCTCAAAAGTTTAAAAGCTTTAAGCTGGTCCACTGTCTAACTAGCGTTAGCTGTTAGCATTAGCTGTCCTGCATTGTTCTGACGCTTAGGACTGGGACAAAGTGGCATGTGGCAATAACTACTTTTAATATAACACACATTCATATTTGCCACTGTCTCATTTTTTTTTCTTTCTGCGTGTCCTGAGAGGTAGGTTTAGCTCTGCTTCATTTTGCCCGGCAGCAGCAGCAAGTCAGCCAGTAGGGGGCCCCAGTAGGGAGACTCCCAACGTGTCATTGTTGCAGTGTCTAAGGGGGGTTTCAAGTTGTGCCGTTGATTACCAACCGAATGTCAGCACTCCCCAGGAGGCCCCTCTATAGCCACATGCATTTTTTTTCAATTTTTAGTTACATTATAATAAAGTAATTTCTTAAATATTAATTTAATTTACTTCGATTTTGAGATAAGCAGCATAAGTCTTGCACGTTTAGGCCGATCTTCATGACAGATCCAGAATTTTCAGTGACTCGAACCTCACCTTTATGAATCCAGGTCCCTGGGTGAAAAAGACAAATATGGAGCCTATAGGTCCTTTTTTTCATCGTGATATGAACCTCGCCCCTCTAGCACCTGATGTCTCATAACAACAACAACAACGACATCATTGGCGGACTACAGACCTGTGACCGTGCCGCATCAGATATTGACCCTTATTGGGTGGCTAGGGTGATGTATATTGTTCACCACTACGATGAGCTAAAAAGACGTACAGATTGTAATCAAGACTGTATGTTTGTATACTTCTTTTTTTTGAGTTCTGTAGCAGAGACAGCGCCACGCATAGGCCTGTAATATGTACTATAGCGTTTCTACAACTAGATGCGGTTTGGAAATGGATCTTTATGGAAAAATGTCAAGGAAAAACTGGAGAAAAACGGTTGTTTTGATACATGTGGACGTGGCCTAAAACAGGTGCAGGATGATGCTCGTCTACTCCGTATCGCCGATCTGATCGATGGTGGAGTTGTAACATAAGGTTTCTCAGATTCGCAGAAATCAATACTGGTTTGTCTGCTCCTATGTGGAAATTGGTGAAATAACAAGCGTGACTGTCTGCCTATAAACTTTAGCCCTACATCACATGTGTGTCAGTGTTTTGACGCAATTGCTCTCACTACCAAAATATGGAGATCGGCACCGTGGCTAAAATTACCGCCTTTTCCCTCACAAGTGTTTATGATGCACACCTGAGTCATCGGTACATGTTCCTGATATTCATAGTGGAAGGTGCAGAAATATTCTGTTCCACTTAGTCCAGCAACATCCACTCATTCTTCAATGAAATGTCAAACGCTCGGGCTGCAAGGTTCAGCGCGTGTGATTTGTCTGACTTCCAAGCAGAAGAACGGAGCTGAAGATGGACAAGGGGTTAGTGAGACGCTGATGTGCAACAGCTCCAATCACAGTCACACAGGCGCAGGCACTCGCACTCCCTCGGATTGGCCTCTCACTGTGGAGTAATGAGAGGTGTGATGTGTGAGGGAGGAGTGGGTGAGAGAGGGACAGAAGGTCTGAGAGAGATTTGAGAGTGAGTTGGAGAGAGGGATGGAGCGATGCAGAGGTAGTTGAGGGGGCTGTGTTTGGAAAGCAAGCGATCGTGGTAAAAGCAATTTTTTTTCTTTCTTTCTTTTTTTTTTTGGCTCTCCTCTCCAAACTGACGTATGAGTGCAACTAGAAAATTATGTAATTCAGACACGATTCATGACATGAACCAAAACAAACCCTCATTATACACAAAGAGCTTTCCAACAAAGATCTGTCTGTGTAGTATTTAAATGTTGTGGATAGATGGAGTTTGAATACCAATGAAGGCCCAGTGTATCTCAGGTTGGAATACCATATATATATATGCTAACTGGGCAGTTTAAAAGGTTATGCACAATGAATAAACTTAATCAACTTCATTTATTTTTTAAAAAATTGTGCAAAATATACACCCGCTTTATTAGGTACACCTGTTCAGTTGCTTGTTAACACAAATATCTAATCAGCTAATCACATGACTGCAATTCAATGCATTTAAGCATGTAGAGGTGATCAAGACAACTTGGTTGCTCAAACCGAACACCAGAATGAGGAAGAAAGGGGATTTAAGTGACTTTTAACGTGGTATGTTTGTTGGTGCCAGACTGGCTGGTCTGAGTATTTCAGAAACTGCTGATCTACTGGGATTTTCACACACAATCATCTCTGGGGTTTACAGAGAATGGTCCAAAAAAGAGAAAATATCCAGTGAGCGGCAGCTGTGTGTATGAAAATGCCTTGTTGATCTGAGAGGTCAGAGGAGAATGGCTGGACTGGTTAGAGATGATAGAAAGGCAACAGTAACTCAATAACCGCTGGTTACAACCAAGGAATGCAGAATACCATCTCTGAACCTTGAATAAGATGGGCTACAGCAGCAGAAGACCACACCAGGTGCCACTCTTGTCAGCTAAGAACAGGAAACTGAGACTATGGTTCACACAGGCTCAAACTGGACAATAGAAGATTAGAAAAACTTTTCCTTGTCTGACGAGTCTCAATTTCAGCTGTTACATTCAGATGACAGGGTCAGAATTTGGCGTAAACAACATGAAAGCATGGATCCATCCTGCCTTGTATCAACGGTTCAGGCTGGTGGTGGTGGTGTGATTGTGTGGTGGATATTTTCTTGGCACACTTTGGCCCCTTAGTACAAACTGAGCATGGTTTAAATGCCACAGAACTACCTGAGTATTGTTGCTGACCATGTCCATCCCTTTATGACCACAGTGGACCATCTTCTGACGGCTACTTCCAGCAGGATAATGCACCATGTCACAAAGCTCATATCATCTCAAACTGGTTTGTGGAACATGACAATGAGTTCACTGTACTCCAATGGACTCCACAGTCAGATCCACAGCAACTGTGTGATGCTATCATGTCAATATGGACCATAATCTCTGAGGAATGTTTCCAACACCTTGTTGAAAGTAGCCACGAGGAATTAAGGCAGTTCTGAAGGCAAAAGGGGGTCCAACCTTTTACTAGCAAGGTGTACCTAATAAAGTGCCAAGTGATTGTATGTTTGTCTGTTCTGACACACCTATCAGACATAACATTATGGCCACATTCTTAATATTGTATATATATTGGTCTTGAGAATGGACGTGGGCTTTTTGTGTCTTAGTAACATCCACATGAATCCCAGGTCCAGAAGTTTCCCAGCGAAACATTGAATTTTCACAAGATGGTTGATGTTATTCGCTTCTTCTGTCAGTAGTATTAATGTTGTGGCTGATCGGTGTAAAGTCAGCACAATAACTACCTTCATCGTGGTGAAATGATCCCAATTCCTGAAACCAAACCCACACTCTTGATAGAGTCTGGTGTTTATCCGTTCGAATATAAAAGTAATTTAGTCCTTTTACTGTTCAAGACTGAGGCTGTTGTTTGTTCTGCGTTCTTCAGTTCTTTTTTCAATATCTCACTTTGAGGGATACAATAAATATTTTGCTACACTTTTTTTTTTCTATTATTAAAAGAAAATGCAGCCTGAGCAAAATAGAGGATCAAAGAATCTTGTTTGAACAGAATAGTTAGAATAGAAGTCATCTGCGAATAAGAGCAGTGAGAATCCGGTTATTTGATGCTTTTGGTGAGTGACCGTTCGCGATACTTGCGGCTCCAGACACTTTTTAGTCAATACAAAAGAAGCGCTAAGTTCAGTTGGAGGCCATTATGTCAGGATTTGCGCTCGAGTCGGTGTCAGTGTTCTGTAATGAGCCTTAGTTTGACACGGACGTGGAAATTACCGACAACAGCGTGCTCGTTATTAATCAGTTTTTCATTGTCTCTTCTGCTGACATTCTTTTAACGTACGGTACAATAGGCAGTTTAAGCCACCAGGTGTTTGAAGATGTGTTATATTTCGCTGTGTAGAAGTTGAAAGGAAGGGGAGGGAGATGGCGAGGGAGATGGAGCGGTGGTGGAAAAACATGCTACTGCTCAGCTCTACCCGACACACTGTACGCAGCCCACCCCCAGGCTCCCTCTGTCATTAGACACACACGCACACTCGCTCATATAAAGAGAGAGGCGCCATTAGCATATGCTCTTAAGTGTGTAATTAGGCTGTCCCCAAGCAGGTTTTAAACTATTGTACAGATATCTGCACACCACACGCACTTATCTCCGCCAGACAGCAAATGCCACACGGTGCCTTTCAGTCTTTAATCTTTCTGTTACAATTCTCGGCTCCACTGAAATTGTATTATTTGTTTTAAATCAATTACGTTTGCCACTAAAGGTGAAGACTTCTTTTTTTTCCCCTCCCGACCGTTCTGAAAGGTTAATTGTTCTTGTTTTTGTCGGGTCACGGCTATGAGTGTAATTGAAGCAGAGCCGTGCGGGTGCAGGTCCTCCTAACAGTGTCAGGGTGTAATGGACCACAGCAGGTAATGCGGTGAGACCCAGGCTGGAGCTTACATTGCATAACAGCCTAAATGTCATGCCAGCTTTTACTTTTATAAATCACAGCGTAGACCTCAACAGTAACCACGTCCTGCTCCTCTAATCCTCGCACACGCCTTTGTGTTGAAAGGTTGTGCTTTCTGTTGAAGTTAACCGAACCCCCCGGAGAGGGACTGAACACGCGCATGTCCGTCAACGTCTCTTGTGCCGATTCTTGATTTCAGTTGCACTTTGTTTGCAGTAATTGCCGCTAAGTGCCGCGCCGCCTCAGACTAAAATGTGCCTTTTTCTTCCGTCTCCCTACCTGTCCTCATCTTCTTTCTGTGTTTCACTGCGCCTCAAGATGTGGGTTCTCCACTGTGCTGACTCGATTGAAAGCTCTGATAAGGTCTGAAAATACAATTTGGGCTGACTTTTCAGGGCAGTGCCTCACCTGGCTCCCTGTATTTCACCGAACGGCGTGTCGTCTCTCTGTGTAAAAACCGAAAGTCCCTCCATCTGCTCCATGAGAGCAGAACTCTGCCTTTCCTTTCCTGACTTTTGTTTTACGTTCCTCTCAGACTCAGAGCCAGCCCCAAGGATGTAGGTTGAAGAGTCTTTGCTTATTAATCACCGTAGTTCTTTTAACCACTCCTATACATATCTATATATCTATAGCTACCTACATGTGTCAAGGTTATATATACACAGATCAGGCATAACATTATGACCACCTTCCTAATAATGCCTGTGGATCATCAAAACAGATACTAGATCAGATTTGTGATAGATAGATTGTAAATTTGGAGGCCAGGTCAACACCTTGTGCTGTTCTTAATTCTTTGTTTGAGTTGTTCCTAAACCATTTTGTGTGTGTGTGTCTTTGTCAGGCTGTTTCTGCTGGTGTCATTGCTGTGGGGTGGGGTGCCTGGTCTGGTCTAGGTGGGTGCTACATGTCTTAGTAGCATCCACAGGAATGCCAGGTCCAAAAGTTTCTTAGCAAGACGGTTGATGTTATTTCCTCCTCCTGTCAGCAGGTGTATGTGTGTGCGTTCACATACTGCGACTAGATTAGCTGTTTATTCCTACATAAATGGGCAGAGGCAGTTTTGATGCATGTGCGGCGTTTGTCGCCCTGCAGGACTCTGGTTATGAACAGCCAGCGATGGACCTAAAGGTCACATTCAGATTCCGCTCTCCGTCTAAACTCAACAAACTCAGGTCTGAGGAGGCCGGCGCTCGGTGCAAATGTCTCCGACTCAGCTGGCTCTCGAATTAGGAGGGTGAATAATAATTCGCTTTTTGGGTTGGGGAGACATTTACAGTGCAAAAAAAAAAACAAAACATTATTTGAAATTGAGAAAATGCCATACATTCGTCCCGAGGGGGCGTTGAATATTTCTGCGGTAGAAAGCGGAGTGGAGTGAGAGTCAGCGGTGCAATCACTTCTGCAGTTTAGAAAATTAGGAAATACACCGAAGGGGGAATAATCAGCACTTGAAAGTGTTGGAGCGATTACAGCGAAGCGTGTTCTCTATTAGGTGTTCACACCTTTGCCGAGATCTCAAGCTGACATGTTCCTATTGACATTTACCTCCATCTGGCATTAGTTTTTATAAGCGCTGCAGCTCAACTCATGTTTGTCAATATTTCTGATGGAGCTCCATCATTAGGATTAGGGACAAGCGAGGGTACACTCCCTCAGCAGAGATGCCGCGGTGGATAACATTGATCTGTGAAAGCTAACCCCCGTAGCCCCTGCCGCTTTCCATTTTCCCATTGTTCATTTTTCCCTGCAGCTGTTTACATCCACACCCTCCATTTTCCAGAGTAAACACTTTTCTCCCTGCCAATCTTCTGCCTCTGTTCTTTTCTCCCTCCTCAGCCTCCCTCTCTCATTTTTATCTTCATTGCTCTTCCTCCCTATCGCTGTATATCTGTGTCCTCCTCTCAGCCTTTTCTCCCCTCCCCATCTCTTTAATACACAGCCCCCCTACCACTAAAACCCTCAGGCCCCCTCCCCTCCACCACCCTGTCTGCAAGCTATGTAGGCTACCTCCGTGGAGACCGGCTGGTGCGGCTTTTTTTATTCACACTCACCTAACCTCTCCCTCTTTTTTTTTCTTTCACGGCATTTCTTCTCTTTTCACCTCTGTTCACATCTTCTCCTGTTTTTTTTTTCTTTTTTCTCCCCTCCTCTTCTTCTGCTCCTGCCTGCTGCAACCAGTCTGCCCCCACTACACCACCACCACCACCCGCCAGCAGACCTTCCTCCCTCTTTTTCTCAGCCTCCTGCGCCGCGGCCGTGGCTGTGAATTCAGGCGGCGTAGCGTGGCCGTCTTTGGAAACTGTTGCAAATCAGGACAGGTCTCTCCAACAGATGCTGGAGATCAGGTGGAGGGAGGCTCCCCGCGCTAACCCTGCCGCATCACGTATCCACATTTCAGCCGCGGATGTGCCTTGCCTGTGTAATGGGATCTCACCTTCTCTCTGTGCTTAGCACTCGAGCTCAAATTTGCACCTTGTCTTTCTTACAGGTGGGTGCAGATCGCGTGTCCACGCCTTTCTATCGATTGGGGCACAGCCTTCACCAAGCCCCTGCTGTCTCCATATGAGGTAAATGTGCATTTTTTTTTCTTTTTTTACAGCTCTCACTGACTTATCACATGAGGCTTGTGTATTGCACACACACAGAATTCCCCCGATGGTCCATAAACACTTGACACAAATCACTCTCGTATCTTCATAAACGTACAGCAGTTGTGGACTTGAGGTGTGGTCAGTTTGTGTAGGACCCATCAAGGCCTGAAGCATCGTCGTGAAGCATCGTGCCTCCCTCCTCCTCCTCTTCCTCCGCCTCCTCTCCCTGCCATAAAGCACGGCAGCGCACATACAAAACATGAAAGCAGCAGACGAGCCCCCCCTGCTGGCTGCGAGACCCCACAACACCACCTCCACCTCCACCACCCCACACACACCCCGCTTCACCCCTTTCCGCAGCTGTCTTGTTGTTCTAAAGGGAGAAGGAGAGATGGATCGGACAGCAGCGCATAAAGATCCATTTCAAAGCAACTGTTTGTTTTTGTGCGGCTGCAGCTGTTGTAGAAAAAAAGAAATAAAAGAAAACAACAAAAACAAAAAACAAAAAAACACAAAGCAGCCTTTCTCTGCGATGGCTTTGGCAGTTTTAACTATGCCATCCATGTGACCTGGCTGGGTTTGCATCTGAAGCCAACTCTTAACGATTTTCCTCAAAGACCCGCTGCTGATTTGAATCCGTGTGAAATGGCTGCGAGGGGGAATCGCCGCTTTGAATATCGGATTGTGTTTCGAGGCGGCTGCTGTTTCATTCGCGCCGCATGCGGAAGCGCTTACGTTTCTCCGAACCAGGCCGTTAAGAGTAAACGACGGCGTTCACCTCAGGAGAACGAGCCGTGATCACTTTTGCATCGTTTCTCAGGTCTCAGGTCTACAATGCTGCACGCGAAGTGTAAAATTCGCCCCAGTCGTAATGAGGATGGCAGCAATCTGTTTTCTTAATCCCTTCGTGGTACGGCTCGCTTTTTCTCTCCCCGCGAGCTGTTTGGGAACAATGCCCGCGCATTTAAATAATTTGCAGCAGCGCTCGTGTCTATACGTTTGCTCGAGTGTGGCTGTAATGAGCCTTAATTCACCTGTGAGTGTGATACATGTCAGTGCACTGTGCTTTGCACCGTGGCATTTAGGATGGAGATGAAGAGAGAGCAAGGAGGACGGGCGCAGGGCGGGTGGGGTTGGAGGGTTGGGGTGGGGGGGGGGCAGCAGCAGCATTTATTTTCAGTGCGTCTCATGTTATATTTATAGTCAATAAGACACACTTGGCTCTCCTGTCAGAGCAGGGATTAGCAAGAGACGCTAGCTTCCAGAGAGAGAGGCAGTTGGTGGGAGAGAGGGAGAGCAGCGGGGACGAGCTGGAGAAATGAGAGACGGAGGGTGCAGTAAGGACAGGGGACTGGTAGAGGGATGTTTCAGGGAAATTAAGGCCAAAGGAGAAGCCAGTGAAGCGTTTATTCCAGTGTACAGGTGTGTTTGTTTTGCATCTTAGGAATCCTGTTGAGCCGTAGATTTGAATGGAAGGAAGAGGGCTGATACTTAGCTACATACCTGAAAAACACACACAGATATTTATTCCTCTATATCTGCTGGTTTTATTCTAAATATTTCTAAGAGAAGACGCCATACCACAGGAAGCAGTCACAAGCTGATAAATGACACCGATCCGCCACAACATTATGACAGGAGGAGTGAATAGCGTCAACCAGCTTGTGGCAATTCAGCGTTCTCCTGAGAATTGTTTTGGCCTGGCATTCATGTGGATGTTATTTAGACACGTACCACCCACCTAGATCAGACCACCAACACGAAAAACAGCGCGACGTGTTGACCTGGCCTCCAAATTCCCTAGATCCCAGTCTGATCAAGTATCAGTGGGTTCATCCCATTCTCTGATGAGTCACATGTGGAGACCTACACAATATTAGGAAGGTGGTCATAATGTTATGCCCAATCATTATATTTTCAGCTCGTCCGTGATCTAAAATGATCTCACTGATTCTATGAAGCTGAATTCAAGTCTGCGTGTGAATTCGAAAGACGAATCGAGTTGCCGGATAAATGAATAAACAAACAATCAAACAGATTTGTTCCTTCATTCAGAGCGCCTTGTTTATTCATCTGTTCAGTAATTCCTGCTCTTTCCTTCATTCAGAATCAACATTCACAGGCACCTCTCTTCCATATGGAGCAGCCTGCGCTTATGTCACAGCACTGTCATACCAGTGCTGTTGCTCTCCTCTAACAGCTGTTGTGTCATGCGGTGCAGCTGCATAGGGATAACATGACAACTCGGCCTGTTATCCAAGCTTAATATTATGACACCTGTCTCGTCTGTGTAGTTGGTCTGCCGTGTATTCTCGACACTCCGTGGTCCCCCCGCAGCCCGAAAAACCGCGAATATAACGGCGAGAGCCAGCAGAATCCACGTACCATAGCACCTCAGAGGGAGGTGTTATTGCACTTTTAGCTTGTCAAGTTTCCTGTTCTCTTCAGTTCTTCTCGGATTCGCTGCTGTCTGTTCAAATATCTTCCTCGCTGTTTGTCTTTCAGGCAGCTGTTGCTTTGCAGGAGGTAGGCTGGAAGGAAGTGTACCCCATGGACTTCTATTCCAATCAGAGCCTGGGGCCGTGGACGCCCAACCACCCCGACAACCAGCCGGCGCGGCCCGCACGCAGACATGCGCAGGTGAGCGGGGCTCGGGGAGATAAAAGAGTGAGCGGCGGTGAAATTGATGGCCTTTAACAGTGTGTCGCCACACTGACACCCAGTGGCACAGTGACAACAGGACACCAGACGTTTCTCTAAAAGGCGTGGCTGTGACCTTGCCCTTGACGTGCGTCCTCGGCGTCCTCGTTCATTTGCGTCAAAAGACGAGGAGGCGTTGATTTAATTGATGGATTTTGCGATTACGCTCCCGTGTCGCCTTATTACCCAGCGTTGCCACTAATCTGTCTGATGTAGGTACTGTCACTGTTCCAAGTGTTAATACT
Source organism: Mugil cephalus (assembly GCF_022458985.1). Taxonomy (NCBI): domain Eukaryota; kingdom Metazoa; phylum Chordata; class Actinopteri; order Mugiliformes; family Mugilidae; genus Mugil; species Mugil cephalus. The sequence goes on from NC_061778.1 coordinate 8,914,084, forward strand.
ATCCCACTGCCTGCCTGCAGAACCCAGGCTCGGAGCCAGCCCCTTCTCCCAGGCAGTGCGAGCAGCAGAGCCAGTGCGCCCCTTGTGGCTGTGAAGGGAAATGACGCGTCGTGACCGGGGGGGGGGCCGCCTTCGGCTCGTCTCGTGCCTCTGCTTAAGGAGGGACGTCAAAGCCGAGGAGGAGAGCGGGTATTGGTCCAGTCCATCAGGCACCAGAGCTTTTCAGCCTCTCCTCGAATGGATTACCAGCCTTACACATATAACCCCTAATCTTTCAGCACAGCAGATCAAAACACGTTCACTGACTGCACTCACTGACATTTTTTTTTTTTTTTTGTTTTCTGCTCAAAGCACATGCCACTCAGAGAATAGTTCCTACGTGAGGAGCTGCTTTCTGCTGTGCTAGGACAGAACGTCTTCCTGCACGGTAGAGAATGTGCTGCCCGCTCCGTAACACAGACGCCGCTTTTGTAACTGTAAAGAACGAGGGATGAGGCTCAGGACGACCTTGAGCATGTTGCGTGCAATTAAGTGTCCGTTAATGTGGGTGACTTAAGTCAAATGCAGCCCACGTGTCCTTGGATGTCACTTCAAATGAGCTTCCCTTTATGCCGTGTTTCCCAGACACTTAGACATGTAAGAAGCTCTTTTTCTTTCTTTTTTTTTTTCCATGTACAGCATGAGACTTCCTCCACATTTTCTACTAAATATGTGAATAGTGAAAACTCGGTGCGTCATGCCCCAGCCTCGTTTTTTTTCTCTCTCTGTCAGATTATGAAGCAGTAAATCAGAAACCCTCTTCTTCTTGTGTGTTTTATTTTTTTATTATTATTATTTTTTAAACGCGGTGGTATGCTGAAGCAATTTTATTTATTAAATTTTTTTTTTTACTCCGAGATGCGGGCGGTGCTAGTCACGACTTCTCTCCATCCTCATTATTTATTGATGTAGCAGTCAGTCAATAAATAAATAAACAAATAAACAAACACGCTATTGCCGTTCGCCTGCTACAGTAAAACTGACGGCGTCTCTCTGTGACCTCAGACGATCCTTAAAAAAATAAATAAATAAACAAACAAAAGCTGCAAGGCTTCCCCAGGTGGCTGCAGATTGTCTCAGGTGGGTATGATCTTTAGTCAGTTTTGTTATACACCCAGGCTCCTCTAGTCAGACCATCTCTCCACTTTCCACCATTGCATCTCCTTGGCAACACAGGCCAGCGTGATGCAGCCATCCCGCCAGATATCCATCGTTCTCACGACGTGTCTCACTAGTGGCTGTTATTTTCAAGTCGGTTTCTGATGCGCAGCGGTCAAGAATTAGCGATCGGCCGGCGGACTTTTCCCCCGGTTGCGGTTTTATTTAATTTCTGGTGTGGCCTTTCTTCCCTTTCTAAAGCCTTGTCTTACTTAAATTACAAATTAACCGCGGGTTTGAACATCAGCAAAAGAGTCTGGATGGAAGCATATTAGAAAACCAACCAGCCAGACACGTCCTTTATGTGAAACGTATTTGCACGCTCAGCACCGAGGATGCGACAGATTGAACAAATACACATTTAAATATGACGAAGTCGTGTCAATATTAGGTCAAATACACCCAGTTTTGCGTGTGAATACGAGCTGAACCATACATTATTATTGCATTGCGTTCGCTTGATTGTTGCCATGGCAACAGCTCCTCTTGCACAGATACAGTATATATTAAAAATAATCAGCTTGTGCTCTCTTCCACAAAATGAACTCAGTGGCCATTTGAGAAACATCACCTTTACTTTGAAAATAACGTAGTTACGCGGGAATCAAACATGCCATGCAAAAAAAAAAAGAAGTTTGAATTCAGGGTTTTAAAAGAAAAGTATTTTTATTTTGTCTTCAAGAAGCTGTCATCAAACGTATTCCGTTACTGTGGCTTTTATTTGCTTTGTTCTTTATTGTATTCTTATTGCCTGGATCTTGTAAGTTATTAATGTCTTAATAGATAAATGTCAGGGTTTAATTTTTAAATAGGGGGAGATGGACCTTAAAACGAGTGAAGCCCCGTTTCACCACTCAGCTGTCTGGTGGCGTGAGTCGCTGCAGTCCGTCCGTCCGTCCTGCTCCCTCCAATTCGTTCCCCTCCATGCCGGCAGCGGCGCGACCACTAAGTGGCGCCGTCTGCGTAGCTTTTCCGCAGCCTTGTGAGGCATTCAAGTCACACGCTCCTCACTGTAGAGCGGCTGTGCTCGGCATGGCAGCACGTGAGTGAGTGAGTGTGCTTGGCAGCGTGCAAGAACCCAGTGTACTTTTTGTTGCGGGTGTGTGCAATTACTTCCAGGCAGGATTGAAATTTGACTCCTCCGGAGAGCTCGCCATCCCGTCTCTTCTCCCCTGCGCCACAGAGGATTTGTGGCATTTAAAAAAAATAAAAATTTTATGGGCATTCGGACTCTGCACAGGCCACATATTCCGGTTATTTAGGGCTTACGGTAACGCAACAGGTGCTCAGGTCGCGTATCACTCACAGTGATACTGGTACGTGCAGACTGCGTGGTTGGCTGGTTCCCACCACTTGTTTGTGTTGCCTACAGCAGAGAGCAGTGATATGACTCAAAAGTCATCAGTTAATGCACACTCAACAACCACTCATCATCCAGAGGGGCTGATGGAAATAACACATGTTCAGTTCCCGTGAACCGTCTGCCTGGGTTTCTTTTTCTGTGGCTTCGCCCGGTACCTGCAGGAAAAAAACATGTCAGTCACCTTTGATGTATTTACTTGTTATTCCTCTGATCAGGGAAAGGCTGAGTCACAGCAGCCGCTCGCTGTCCCATCCACTCTTTCATTTTCACTGACCCCATGTGTTCAGCACCTTCCTGTGCGCCTTTACCCTCTTCGCTAAGTAAATGCATTAGCCTGTTCTTTTATCACGGAGGCTTATTTGCTTCTCGTGTGTTTCTTATCATCGTTTTTTATTTATTTTTTTATTTTTATTTTCAAAAAGAAGGTTTTATTTTTTTTTAAGTTTGCTTCATCAGTGTGGCTTTGAGGCGGCCTGTGACTTCCTGGGCTGTGCGGGGGGAGGTGTGGAAGTGGAGGACATCAAATCAGTTTAACTCTCTGCTTCTCTCTCTCTCTCTCTTGTTTTCTTTTTCTTTCCACTTATTGGATTACATTTGAACGCAGCAAAAATGACGACAAGAAGACGATTGATTTGCTTTAACTCTGTCGAGACACTCTGTAGGTGGGTGATAAACTCTTCTAGATTTCATAAGCTGTTTCAATAACGATGCATGTCGGATGAGGGAGTTTTGGAGGGAGGAACTATAGGGGGGAGTTGCTGCAAACTCCTGTGTTGCCTTTTCGTGGGTAAACTGGGCACAACTCATAACACCAAGTGTCAGGTCTACAATAAAAGGCCGAAAATAAATCTACTCTTTAAACAGGTTCGTTAACAACAGAATTTGATGAAACCAGCTTTATGAAAACAGCCCGTAGTATTTACTGTGTTTTATTAAGCTTAATTAAACAGCCGTCAACTGAAAGCGATAACTAGCATCTATGTATTTAATAACCTCTTGATCAGCGTCCCTGTGGAAATTGAACAATAAGTGATTATGTCTAGAGGCTGCTGACTCTGTGTCTGTGTGGGAGAGAAGAAGCATGGGCGGACAAACAGCGATGTGAAGGAAGGTTGCTAGAAGGTTGAATAAGAGTCTTCAGTGGAAAGAGGGGAAAAAAAAAATAAGTGGTGTAAAGAGATGACTAATTCTGCGTGGGAGGTCAGCCTGTCCCTGATCATCCGGCCAAGAGCCACCCCAGCACAGGGCTGTCACAAAGTCACCTTCTTCCTCCGCAGACCTCGTCCGGTCGTCGATTGTCAGCGTTTTCCTCTCGTTCTCCGATCTGCATTTTCATAATTAAGTTTAGTCCTTTCTCGCTCGGCCCAGTGGGACGGAGCTACACGGAAAACCTGTTAAACAGAGTGGTTACCGTTGCATTACTTTAAAGTTTTCACGTCTTTTTATAGCCTTGTGATTCATCCCGTTCAATTATTATTGTGTTTTATCATTTCGGTGGATTGTTCGTAAATGAACCAATTCCACAGCATCAAATTAAAAATTTTCAAATAGAAGAAGCAGCGTGACTCAAGTTTATTTCATTTAATTATCCTAAATAATGTGGAGGTGACGAAGCTACTTATGGCAGATCAGATGAGACTAATAATGAGTCAGAGATATCTGTGGATCTTCATTCTGACCCTTTTCCAAATGATTAGATCTAATAGCATCGATAAAGTCTCATTTCCAACAGCGAGCGGCGGCTGCTGATAAAAACCCGGAATGACTGTTCCGCCGCCTGAACTTAAGTTGGTAAAAGCACAGAGGAAATGAGTCACTTGAAAGTGATGGACTCGTGCAATATCTGGCCACCAAAAATAAACCGCATGGGAGGTTTTCACGGTCCAGCGTGCTCTGTGCTGGCTAATAATATAACATATGGACGTGAATATTAATGGTAATGTGCTCTGATTAATATAAGTCTTTATTTATATACCACAGCCTGCCTGCCTCCAGGCGGCCGTGAGCTATTGATGCTTCCTCTGTAAATTTACTACTTTAATAGTTATTAGTTTTGTGACATCTGATTTACAGTTACAGCCGGAAAAATCCATCGGCAGCGTGCAAAGTCACACAAGATAAAGTCAGTTCTGGTAAGTGTCTAAGAGGAGATTTGTTTAAAAGAAAAAAACAGATCCATGTACCCCTAATATCCGTCATGTAGCCTTCATAACTACACTAAATACTGTATTTTGTTGTATAAAGTTCGGTCTGGAAAACCTGACATCACATTTTACTTTTTTCTCTCTTAAGTAAATGTTACAGTACGTATTAATATTATAAACACAGTGTTACAAACATAAACTGCTGTTGTCATGACGACTACAGCTGGTAACGTTTCTCTTTTCTTTATAAATAAAACATCTGAAGGCTCATCACGGGCGATGTGCTAATCCATTATAAAGGAGCGTGATGCAACTTAACCATCGCTTGTTTTGACAAATCCCAGATATCATTCAATGCTGTTTAATCCAATAATCCTATAAACTATTTGTGCTTGTTAAGTCGCACATTGTTTGGTGGAGTTTTAATTTTGCAGCGCTGCAGCAGATATAACAGACACCGCAGTGGATTTTCCCCGTCACAGTCTTCTCTCTTTCTGTTCGCAGGTAGAGGGGAGGAAAGAAACCTTAGACACGAGTACGGACAATGTTTGCTCTCCATTTCTGGTAGTTTCTATTATTTCGATATTATGCACTGGGCATAATAACAGTTGTGCTATTGGGGGGGGGGAGATAAGCTTTCGTTCAAAAACGTTGTGTTAATGGTATTTTCATGGACGCGTGGAATGGTCTGTCCTTGTGAGTTGAAATGTTAAAGTTAAAAATTGGTTTTACCTTCAGAACCGTATGCTCAACGCTTACCACTGTGGATGCATTAGGCTGTTTGGGAGTAATTCGTTAAAAGATTCATAGACTTTTCTAATTTGGTTTGTCACCATAATGCACGTTTTAACCTTTGAAGGCTGTTTAACTTAACCCTGAACACCTTCACTGGTTTAGCGGCGCATGTCAGAGGCTCCTCAATCAGCACTGATTTCTTCTACAGCTGTACTAAAACCAGCAGATCGATGCTGGTCTGACCGTGTCCTTTTGAATCCCTGCTAAAGCCTGAGGTCACAGCTGTGTGGCTGACCTGAGTCTCCACTTATGTTAAAATAAAATAATAGAAAGTATTTTGTTCCTTCATCTTAAAACGCAGCTTAAGTAAACGTACCTAATTATTAGCGGTAAAATGTAGTTTTGATATTTGAGCGAGACGCTGGGTTTGTGCTGTTGGCTGGTATTTTATAATAAATAACATTATTATCTTATTAATGCTGAAGAGCCGGTGTGTATGCACCGTGTTGCTGTAGAGGCTGCAGCTTACTTTATCATCAGCTCCATATAGAGAGGCAGCAAATAAATCTGAGGGATCAGGAGAGGATTCATTTTGAAAAGTTCTGGTGCCCAAATTTGTTTTTTTTTTTTTTTTAGGTGAGATTTTGGATCATTTGAACATTCGCTGAAATGAAACTGTGTTAAGAGTTTGAAGGCGGAGACGCTGATGACTGAGACACATCTGGAATATGACTCAGACTACATGCTGCTTTTTAGAGGTGTTGGGGAATAACTCTCACATTTAGTTTACGAAGTTTTGTGCTTAGAACAAATTGTATGTGCAAAACCTTCCTATAATACCACTGTGTGCATTCATAAGTAACTGAAGCTGCCATATAAATGACATAGAATAAACATTTAAGTCCTGAGTCTTAAGATGCATAAAATAGAAATACTCTAGCAAAGCGCAAACCCCCAAACTTATACCAAGTTACATTACTTAAGTAAATGTACTTTGCTATTCTCAACCACTCTTAAAATATGTTCACCGATCTTAGTTATACACTGTAAAAGATCAGAGGAATGAGGTCTCATGTTTCATTCATTTATTTGTAGGAAATTGTACATTACATAGATATAATTCACACATGTTTGCCGTTCACTGGGGACATGCGTTAACCAAAAACCGGCAACTTTTGTGAGGAAATAAAACTGCTGCAGCCGTTCATACAAAGGAAGACCAAGGCCGACAGAAATCACAGGATGTTCCTTGAGCTCTGTGGAGTGGATTAAGTGTCTATTGGGAGAAGACGGGTACCTCCTGTTGTTCTGAAACACCCGCAGCTTTCATCTCCGTCCCCATAGGCCATCCGTACGTGTATATATTACATAAATGACTCACTGCGCACATTTAACCATCGCTAGATTTGCTTTAGCCCAGACTCTAATTTAGGTTTCTTTTCTTCTAAGTGTGTCTTTTGACTCTTTTGCACCACTCTGGTTCAGATGTGCGTTTTGCCCCCTAGCGACCATGGCTGTAGACTGTTACCAGTGGTGCTGTTGCTACAGTAACAATCTAATGCCACGGTCACCATGGAGACAGCAGGCGCAATATGATTGGCTGTGGTAACCACTGACGTCCTCTGTGGTTTTATGATGTTGGTGATGCAGGCTTCAGTAGTGCTGGGCTCCAAAAGGAAAACTTCATGCAGTACAGCACCATCTCCCCCACTCACCTCAACTCTTACAGTCACAAAGGGGAGATTTTATCTCATGGGGCAGAGGTTTGCCAGACATCAGTAGCCATGACTGTAGACTGTTACTGTACTTTGGAGGGGTTATAGCAGTAAGCAGTCTAGAGCCAAGGTATTGATGCACTGACTGATAGAAGAGAGGTGGCACAGAATTAAATCAGGCCGCAGTGAGTAAGAAGCGTACAACATGCAGAGGGAAAGGTGGGGGTGCAGAGTGAGTGAGACACCATGATGCTGCCCTTTGTTCAACAATTAAATGTCATCTATAATTGCATTGCATAAACAAATCAAGGTGTGAAAAGCCAAAGGGGGGAAAAAGGAGCTCTTTACAGTTACCTGCTACGTCTAGGTAATATAGCCAGAAACAGATCACCGACTGTGACACGGGGCTCACGGCAGCACACAGCACGGCCTTTCCCGACAGAGGCCTCAGGCTGTGACTGGCGGTTATGTAGCCCACTTGTTGTGTTTGTGATATCGATTTCCATGCCGATTATCTATGAGTCAGCCACAAGATAGGGATGGACGGGATCACGGGGTGAACTGGTGGCTTATGCAAGCTCAACTGAGTAATTCTAGGACTGACGTCAGCAGGCCGGAAATTTGAGCACTCTCAAGCTCTAGAATGGGTGAATATATATATATATATATATATAAGTGCAGTGGTGGTGATTCATTTGTTTTTATGTGAGCAGACTTTCTTCTGAGGGAATCTACAAAGGTGGCGAAGCAAAAGGAAAGTGCCATTAAAGAGTCATCAGAGGTTACCCTGAGTCATGTATTTTTCTTATATCCGGAGGTGTAATTATTAGTTATATACTTTTGACCTAGTAACTCTCTGTACCAGTTCATTCTGTGGCAGAGCTGGACTCTAGTCACTGTCCGTGGTCCTGAAAACCACTGGCAAACAAACCGAGATAGCCGAGTTTGTGCAGCTGAGCCGTAAATATCACTAGACACGCGCCTCTATATTTGGAAGAGATGTTGGACAAGGGTCAGAGAGTTTGAGACTTGTCTTACATTTAACTATGGAACTAGGCTAAAACTGGCAGGGAGGACGGGACGAAGAAGCTATGAGCCACGCCGAGAAAATCATCTGCATCAGTTTGAAACATTTATAAGAGACGTCAGGATACGAAAAGTCTGGTAGTTCACTGTCTGTCTACGCTGACAAAAATCGTCTCTAGCTGTATTTTGTGATTCAGCCAGCAAACCAGATTCAGCACCGTGGACAGCGACACTCAGCCGCTCATTAGGAGCTATGTTAACCTGCTCATTTTCTCTGGCTCTTATAGTTTCCGGTGCCCCGACACGTCGTTTAAAGCCAACGTGGATGCCCCGAGCAGCTGGACGTTAAAGCTAAAATAAATAAATAAATAAACGAAAACCGAGGGAGGTGTTATTGAACCGTGCTCATTGTAATTCTGGCCACAGCTCCTTCCAGGAGTTACCTTGGGGAGTTTTCACCAGACCCCCAGGCCATCCCACCACCCCCACCCCCACCCCTTACTTCCATCTCCCTCGTCTCTCCACCTAGTATGGAGACGCATCGCAATGCAGGTTGTAGACGTGTATAGGCGACTTGCACTGTGTCTTTAAAGCCCTCTGCAGGGTGATTGGAAGTCGTCTGCATGTGCGCAGGAATGACGCAAATTTTACTTCATCTCGATAACGCGTCACGATGTCATCTCAACATGGGGAAAAAAATAATAAAAGATTTATGGAGAGGACCTCTGCCAGAATAATAGGCCACTTTATTTGGAGTGCGTCTCTACATCAGTAGTGCAGACTGACACCTTACGAATGTGCGTTTTGATTTAAGTACATGTTGTCCCAAACGCCGCTGTTGGCGTTGGGTATTAATAAGCAGCCGGTTAGGACTTCCCACATTAACTGATCCCCTTAAGAAAAGAAACAACCGCATGTCGTGATTCGCTCTCTGTCTGCAGGGATGCAGCCTGGTTAACATGCAATCAGCGTAGCCTACACCCCACAAGACATTCTCCTCTTTTTTCCACAGTTGTCACTGCCCATGTGCGCCAAAGTGACTCACACTGCAGTAACTTCCAGCCTCTGTAATCTACCGTAGGTCCACGAAACGACACGCAGGGGAAAAAATCGGATGACAGGAAAAGAGTGATCTTACGCTGATTTAACAAGCTCGTCGCTGTTCGGGTGTCTCGCTGCACGTGGATCGAAGCAGTAATTATCGAAATGCTATTGAATAAAAACTGGAATCATTTTTTTTTTAAAAAAAAGGAAGAACTTACCTTTTGAGCTTCTGGTCCAGCTGAGGGTTTTCTTTAGTTTGCGGACTTAATCAAACTGTAAAAAGTACAGTTCTGCCATTTCCACCTAATTAAAAAATAAAAATAAAAAATAGAAAATCTAAAGGGATGCCGGCAAATATGTTCATATACCATAATCTAGTGTCGTCGGAAGCCCTGGTGCGTAATTTCTTGGCTCCCGATTTGCTTTTGATTTATTGTCAATCTCGCGTCTCTCTCTTGCACCTCGGCATCTCATGAAATTTAGCGGGTTGTCCCGGTGATCTGCTCTTATAGACATCCCGTAGTACTAGTAATGGAGATGGGAGGGGACACTCATTCATTCAGAAGCATCACCTACATGGACGATGTACGTGGACTCTTACGTCATCGAGGAAATTTAGTCAACAGGAGGACGCTCAGGGTTCCGCGAGGGGAGGAAGTGTGTGTGTGTGCGCGCGCGCGCGTGTGGTGGGGGTGGGGGTGGGGGCTTTTTTTTCTTCTTTTCTTTTTTTTTTTTTTTTTTAATAATAAATTGGGTACAGTAACCCACTGGTCCCTGCTTGTGTTTGTCGCGCACGTTTCAGACTAACGGATTAATTGTCCCCCAGGAAATAACGAGGTTTACAAGACCGTGTGTCAAAGAGAGGCGTGAGCAAGAAGTCTCTCGGGAGGAAACGAAACAAAAAAAAAAAGTTAGCAGAAGAATTAGTCACCTGGACTCTCGCGTGGTTGGATTATTGAGCTGTTTGTCATTTTGACTCGTATGCATGCCTTAATATTTGTGTCTGTGTGGATGATCAGTAACTCAAGTCCTCCTTTGAAGATTCTCATTTTTGTTCAAAACGGTGCCCTCTTCTCCTCATTAGAGAAGACTTAGGAGGATGAAACAGATCTTCTCCAGGGGGTTCAATGGAGCAGAGGGTCTGGACCTTAGGTGGAGATTGTTTAATGGACCAAGTTTGGTAAGACATTTCTAAATTGTTTGATTTTGAGTTTTGAGGTGTCAGTAATTATGATAGCATTAGTGCAGATAGGTGAAGTAGTAGGCTGTTTAGGTAGCTTTATGAATGTTGTCAGTGCACCTGTTGATGTTTGGTGGGTGTGAGTTTGCATGAGACGCATTTGTGCCTTCAGCTCATCAACAATCTACCTTTAATCTTCTCTTCTCTTTCTTATTTGACCCACTGGGTCTCTGTCACCACCTGAAATAAGAAGTTTGGGTCATTTTTCACCTGATTCCAGATCTTTTTCAACTAAAGCGTTTCCGAGAGGCCTCCACCACTGATTTACATATCATTTCAAATCAGTGAATCAAATAGTTGCATTACTGTTATTTATATTATCATTAGACTGTAATGCTTTTAGATTGCAGACATGTTTTGCTGCAGATGTGTGTAGGAGGTGTGCGGGAGCTACAAGGTAAGCATTCATCGCACGCAAAATGATATTTCAGTAAGATTAAGGTGCAAGCGTTACCTAGTGATCCTCGGAAAGAAAAAATGTTTCTGCCTTTGCTATACCATCCCTTTTCTTCTTCTTCTTCTTCTTCTTCTTCTTCTTCTTCTTCTTCTTCTTCCGTCGCGTCCATCTCTCCTTCTCATAGGGAGTATATCTTTCATTGGCTGCTGATGGCTGATTTTCCATGTGCGAGTGTACAAGTGAGAAAACTGCAGTTAACAGAAGAGGGAGGGAGCGACAGCGATGATTCACTAGTTTTGGTGTAAGCAGGAAAGCGACGAGGGGGAGGTAAACATCTACGGCTTAAAAGAAGAAGAGTTGCACAGGCTGGGCTGATGAACGCGCGCTACGTGGAGGCAAGAGAGGGATGTGACCCATGACGTGGGCGCACAGGAAGTCTGTGAGTTCATCATATGGAGCTCATGAGCCTTTGTGTTCACATGAGCCAAATGGTTAGTTTGTGTCTCGGGGTGTTCATTATAAAATATGAGAAACATTTGAAAGTATGAGAAAAGCAAAACAAGAGTAACAAGAGTTGGATCAGTGCCTCTCTGACGCAGGCTTTGTTGCCGTCTCCCTGTAGCAGCTCAGATACGTCAACACTGTCAGTGCTGATCCATTGCCTCAAATTTGAAAACTCCCAGAAAGCAAAAACATTGAATGTTATAATGACATCAAGATAGTCATGTGGTCATATCATGTTCAGTGTCAGTATCTGAACACAAATAGTTTTTGTGCGCAGGCAGAACTACTTCAATGCATCACAGAGACATTAAAGTCAAAAGAAAACAAATCAAATTTGGTGATTTAGATTAGAGCCAATACTTATTAATTAATGGATTTAATAGTATTAATAATTCAATTGTAGGTCTTTGTAAGCCATCCCTTCACCTCCACACCTCCCTCTGCACATTAAACCCTAAAGCCCAACTCTGTCAGAGGTCCACAAAGTCACGTCGAGCAGAGAAAACCCGAAGATGCGACGTGTTCCACAGGCTAATGAGCCGAGCATTAATAAGTCATATGGAATCAAAGACAGCTTTGGTCAGTGCTCTTACTCACACAAATGCCAGAACCAGCCATCAGCGTTCTCACCAGGGTGTCATGAATTAAGAATGAAAAAGCAATACGTCACGGGGGAGAAACTCTCAATGCAGCTCATGTTCTTATGCTTATTTCACCCCCTCATTCCCCTCCATATTCACCCCGAGGCTCTTATTTCACAACTCTTCTTCAGATTCCCTCTTTTCTTGTGTTGTACAGGAGTATCGTCTCCAGCTCCCCCATCTCAGCTCAGCTGCTTTAACTTCTTCCCAAGAAGCATAAATAAATAAATAAATAAAATAAATAAAAAAAACTCTCCAATGCAGCAACTGCATATGTCAGAGCGAGAAAAAGGCAAACAGAGCGAGATGACTATAGAGATGAGAGCAGGAGGGAGGGGCTGTGGGGATGCCACTTTGATGTCCAGGGGATGTCTGTGTTCCCACTCTCTTGATTCCTTGTGTCATTTTGATCCCGCAAATGATCCTCCTCGCTCTTAATTCTCTGGCCGTCCTTCACGCCCCTTCTCTGTTTCGTCACCTCCTCCCAGATGGCGTGCTCGTCGCTCTGCGTGGTGGTTGCACGAGCATCACAAGCAGATGGAAGGAGAACGAGAGAGAGAGAGAGACCCCCTCGGGGCTCGGCTTTCACCTGCAGAGCACCCCCCCCTCCCCACAAACCCCACCCCACCCCTCTCCCCGACACCACCCCTCCCTCCCTCTCACGCACCACTAATCAGTATTCTGCTTTACCACTCTTCCTCTTCCTGCTCGTCCCCCCTTCCCTCTTTTTCTTCCCCTTTCCTTCCCACCCATCTCCCTCCCTCTTGTTTTTCCTTGATCTCTGTCCCTCATTCTCCCACAGCTGCATAGTTTTACATGCGCTGAGGCGCAACGCTGACTGTGATTCTGCCTGGCTTCCAATCCGCAGCTTGTTAAAACTGAGGGCCAGGAGCCATGTCAACAGTGGTGCCACGGTGCGTTCGTGTAACTGGGAGTTACCCACCAGTGAAACAATAACAGAAACCCATGTGGGTATTCTCTCCCCCCATGCCCGCCGCTCCTCACACTCATACCTCAGAATCGTGGCACATGCATTGTGACACATACTGTATGTATTTGTTTCTCATGCATATTTATTTTGGAGGGGGGCCTCGCTCGGTTACAGCTTCCCTTTCACTTAGGTTGACACGAAACCCCTATCTTCATTCCAACATCACCACTGCTCATGAATCTTTCATCACACGCCCCACCTCCTCCTCCTCCTCCTCCTCCTCCTCCTCCTCCTCCACAGCTCTCCCTCACCCCCTCCATGCTGGAAAGCCAGTGTTGGTGGGAGAGAATTAATTAAAGAGAATCACCCGAAGGTAGTTCAATTCCGACCAGACGTGACTGCTCATTCACCGGTACAGGTGTGGGCAGGGAGGGAAAAAAAAAGAAAAGTAGTCTTCGTGGCTCATCCGAATGCGGCATCCCTCTACTTAGAGATCCTCAGCCTCGCGTTCACTCGCTGTCTTTTAAGTGAGATGAATCGCGCAAAGTCGGCGCCGTCCTGCCCTGCGCGCATGGATACAGTGCATTCGTCACTGATCGTTTAAAGGCAGGGGGGGGCTGTTTGATGAAGGTATAGACCTGGAGTCTTCCACTGACTCACTCGGGATAAATCTGATAAATTTGGACGAAGTCGTCAGTCTGACTCAGCTGATCACGACTCTTCTAAAGACATCCAAACGCAGTAGTTGGAAAACAGTTAAGTGCTGCTGCCCCTCAAACCTGTCTGACTGCTTTCCTTTGTCAGGAACGTTGTTCGTAGTATGTTGAGTGAAACTGTGTCATGCTAAGTTGAAGGTTATGAGGTGGAGAAGATGGAGTGACGGTGGCGTCGGGGAAATAGATCAGTCTTTGTAAACCTGTGACCCTGGTCTCTACAGGGAAAAAAGATAAGAGGATATACTCGAATCAGCCGCAACATTAAGACCACTGAAAGGAGAAGTAAATAACATCGACCATCTTGTGACAATTCAGTGTTCTGCTGGGGAATGTTTGGACCAGGCGTTCGGTGTGGATGTTACTTAGACATCCACCTAGACCAGACCAGACCAGACCAGACCAGACCAGACACCCCCACCTCGTAGCAATCCAGATACTCCCAACCCAAAAAGCTCCCTGAAACAGTCCAAAGTCCCTAGATCCTAAACTAACAGTATCTGTGACATTCAGTGCGGCAAATCTAATCCCCACAGGCCCCCCCCCCCTCAACCTATAGGACCCAACGGCCCCCACTAACAACATCCTGTTTCCAGACACCACTCAGAGGACGCCCTCGGAAGAACCATGTCCATTCTCTGATGAGTCACAACTGTTTTGGAGGCACAAGGGAGACCTACACAGTATTAGGCAGGTGGTCATTTAGTTATGCCTGATGAGTGTAGGAGAAAGATGAGTGGTGACTTTTGAAATGATGAGGTGTTGACATGATTCATCAAAATAAAACACAGCCATGAAAGGTGACAGAAACCCAATTCAAAATCTCATTTTTCCCTAAATGGCTGCTCTTTCGGTGAAACTTTCTTACAGACTATTCAGAATTTGCATATTTAGGAGGTTGTGAACACTGTGATCTTCATCTCGTACGAACTACTTAATTAAAATGCATTCATCATTCAGGAATACATCAAAAATGTATCGGCAGCGTGCGAGTACAGTAGCAGCAGGTTCTACACGTATGGTACGCACATTCATCCTGATGGATTTGTGTCAGGCAGTAAAGCATCTGTCCTTTAACTGTAGTTTGATTTAGTCACGTGGGGCTCTGTGACACCTTCTACTCTGGCCTCCACACCCTGGCCTTCCTCTCCCTATCCATCCTTCCCTGAGCTGTCCACACACACACACACACACACACACACTGCACATGACTCATCCAGATGACTCACGCCCCCCACACCCCCTCCCCCACGCGCACATGCTCACACTTCTTTGTATTATCTCCCCTGGCTAACCTTGACAGAGGAACACAGAAAGGCTGGTATTGTAAGACGATGCAGAAGATCGGCTGCTTTATGCCACCTCCGTGTTTTACATAAGTGCCCCATGGACCGGGCCCAGAAATATTAGCATTTGTATCAATGTATCCGTAAACATCACTCTTTTAAAAATAGCTTATGTAGTCAAATGTAATTTGGCCGAGGGCTTGTGTGTGACTCATTTTATTAAACCAATACATGTACACAGGGGACGGTTGTTTATTTTCCACTGATGCCTTTGCAACATCCCATAAAGCAGTGTATATATATATATACTGATCAGCCACAACATTAAAACCACTGACAGGAGAAGTAGAACATTGACCATCTGGTGACAATACAATGTTCTGATGGAAATATTTGACCTGGTATTCATTCATGTGGATGTTACTTAGACATGTAGCACCGACCTAGACCAGACCGAGGACCTCCACCTACACAATATAGGAAGGTGTGAGGGAAAAAATGCTGTAAACTAAGAATGCTTTCAAAAATGGACTAATAGTTTATTTTCATCAATTAACAAATTATAATAAATGAACAGAAGAGAAATCTAAATCTAATCGATATTTGATGTCCCCACCCTTTGCCTTCAAGACAGCATCAGTTCTTCTTGGTTCACTTGCTCACAGTTTTTTGAAGGAACTCGGCAGGTACGCTGTTCCAAACATGTTGGAGGAGTAACCACAGATCTTCTATGGATGTAGGCTTCCTCAAATTCTTCCGTCTCTTCATGTAATCCCAGACACACTCCATAATGCTGAGATCAGGGCTCTGTGGGGGCCGTGCCATCACTTCCAGGACTTCTTGTTTTTCTTTATGACCTTGGCTGTATGTCTGGTGCCTTTGTCATGCTGCAGAATACATTTGAGGCCAATCATACGCCTCCCTGATGGTACTGTATGATGGATAAGTATCTGCCTGTATTTCTCAGCATTGAGGACACCATTAATGCAGCCCCAAACATACGAGGAACCTCCACCATGCTTCACTGTTGCCTGCAGACACTCATTATTGTAGCACTCTCCAGCCCTTTGGTGAACAAACTGCCTTCTGCTACAACCAATTATTTCAAATTTTGACTAATCAGTCCAGAGCACCTGCTGCCATTTTTGTGTATATCTGAGTCGCTTGGGCTTGTTTCCGTGTCACAGGTATGGTGTTTCACTGCGACTCTTCCATGAAGACCACTTTTGTCCAGACTCCTCCAGACAGTAGCTGCCAGGTCTGAGCTGATGGCTCTGATGCTGGACATCTTCAGATTTTGAAGGGAAATAAACTTGATGTGTTTTTCATCTGCTGCACTAAGTTTCCTTGGCCGACCACTGCATCTATGACCCTCAATGTTGCCTGATTTTTCAAAAGAGCTTGAACAGCACATCTTGAAACACCAATCTGCTTTGAAATATTTGTCTGGGAGAAACCTTGCTGATGCAGTGTAACTACCGTGTGTCTTGTTGCTGTGCTCAGTCTTGCCATAGTGTATTATCTGTGACATGAAACTGTCTTCCATAACTTCACCTTGGTAGCTTGGTAGGTGGAGTTTGGCTGTTCCTCACCCAGTTTTAAGCCTCTTACGTGGCTGTTTCTGTTTCAGTTAATGACTTTGTTTCAACCTACATGTGACATTGATGAGCATTAGCACCTGTTTGGTATAATTGAACATAAACCTGACTACAGTCCTGGCTTTGTGGAAGTGTTGATGAGTAGTAACAACTAATATTGATGTTCTTTAGATATTTCCTTTGGTTGCTCACATTGCATTTAAATTAATAAAAATAAGCAATCATTATCGATATTTTTGAAAGCATTCTTAGTTTACAGCATTTTTTCACACCTGCCTAAAAAGCCTTTGCACATGTACTATATATATATATATATATATATATACAGACACACATATACATATATATGTGTGTGTGTCTGTGTTCCTTGTGTTGAGAAACCCAGATGATTCTGTCCTCGCAATCTTTCTATGAGGTGATTCAGGCCTTTTTACAAATCAGAAATCATTCTAACAAATTAAAATTGGGTGTTATTAAGTGTCATTACTATGTGTCATTTTTTCCCCAAATGGTTCCTGTTTTGTTCCCTTTTACTCTGCTTGGGCATCTGTATTCAACATTCAGTTTTCTCTCCAAAGTGGAAATTTGGGTAATTTTTAACCTTATGTATGAAAAGTCAAATCACACTATAATTCCGACCCCTTCACATTCTGCATAGGTTATACAGTGGTGTGAAAAAGGTTGGGCCCTCTTCCTGATTTCTTATTTTTTTGCATGTTTGCCACACCACAATGTTAAATAGGACCTGCATGACAAAGTGAAGTGAACCAAAAGATCCTCAAAAGCTAAACATGCCGATATCTCTATCAGTCTGGAAAAGGTTATAAAGTAATTTCTAAAGCTTTGGGGACTCGAGCGAACCACAGTGAGAGCCATTATCCACAAATGGCGAAAACATGGTGAACCTTCCCAGGAGTCGGCTGACCAAAATTACCCCAGGAGTGCATTGACAACTCATCCAAGAGTTCACAAAAGACCCCACAATAATGTCCGAAGAACTGCAGCCCCCTCTTGCCTCAGTAAAGGTCAAAGTTCATGACTCCACCATAAAAAAAAGAGACTTGGCAAAAATGCCCTGCACGGCAGAGTTCAAAAAGAACATAAAGGCTCGTCTCAGTTTTGCCAGAAAACAGAGACTTTTGGGAAAATACTGTGTGACAAAAGCTAAACTCTTTAGAGGGTGCATGTCCCATTATGTTGCGTTAAAGTGACGCAGCATTTCAGAAAAAGAACATCATAGCAACAGTAAAAACTGGTGGTGGTAGTGTGACGGTCTGGGGCTGTTTTGCTGCTTCAGCACCTGGAAGACTTGCTGGGAAATGAAACCATGAATTCTGGTGCCTACCAAAAAATCCTGAAGGAGAATGTCTGACCATCTGTTTGTGACCTCAAGCTGAAGTAAACTTGGGTTCTGCAGCACAACAATGATACAAAACCCACCAGCAAGTTCACCATTGCAAGTTATTGCAAACGCTTGATTGCATTTGTTGCTGTTAAGGGCAGCCCAACCAGTTATTAGGTTTAGGGGGTAAACACTTTTTTCACACAGGGCCACGTAATAAAACCTTCATTTAAAACGTCATTCTTTTTGTTTACTTGTGCTATCTTTGACTAATATATACATTTGCTTGATATGAAACATTTAAGTGTGACAAACATGCAATAAAAGAAATCAGGATGGAGGCCTACACTTTTTTACACCACAAATTATAAATTTAGTTCGAAATTAATAAAACTGCTGTCGCTCCCCTGAACTTAAAACTCAATCAAACACAAGTTAGAATGTGTTATTAGAAAAACTGAAATCTCTCATTTACATGAGTATTAAAGAGCCTTCGCTGTGGTTGGATGCATCCCATTAGTTTTAAAAATCCTTGCAATGGGCTTAGAATCTAACTGAAGTCTACCTATGTCAAACTTGAAGAGTGTGGACATTGTTTAGTATACTATATAAGCTCCTACATTTCACATTACATGTAAGGCGAAACTCCACGCCATGAACTATAAAGCACACACAGCATAAAGACGGATGACAGAACTGCTCCTTAAAAGTGAGGCCAAAGTCGGTAGATCGCCCCCTGGTGTCTTGCTGCAGTATAAGTCATAACCTCACCTCCTCGGTCTGGAGTCTGGAGGAAGTATGGCTGGATCATCAATAGTCTACTCTCGGACTGTACTGCACAGAGTCTGGCTCCAAAGTCACAAGAATAGTGTCAGGAATAGGAAAATGGCATCACTTCTGCCAGTGCAAGGAAGTGGGGACACATTGTCCATATTTATATAGTCTATGGTCTGAAGAGCTCCCTGTTGGCCCCTTTTGTGTTAGTATACACGGTGACGTTTTCTCATGGGCGAGGCTTAGCTGGAGGCAGGACAATCCAAAGGAAAACCTTAGCTGAGTTTGTGTTGGCTTGTTTTTGACTGTGGTGGAAGAAACGCCAGTTTTGTTTGCGTGTGTTTTTCTAAATATGTACGGTCACTGCCATCAAGGACAGCGAGCATTACCTGAAAAGTTGATATTAATGGACAGAACTAGATTGACCGACCTGTACTCAATAACACAAATGAGAGTGAGTTCTGCCTAGCTACCTAGTGGCAGTTTTGAACCAAACAATCGGCTATATCTTGACAGCTAACTGCACTAGCATGGCTGGGTAAGTAACCTACACCTCATATTTGTCAGCCTTAAAGTTAACTACAAACTTGCAATAGTTCTATAGGCAATGAATATGCCAACTGAGGCTAATGCTAAGAGGCTAATGAAATAGCAAAATGTTTTCGCTGTGCGCACGCATACAACTCTGAATGTCAAACATAGGGCCCAGCCAGAGAATCTACTCTGGCCCAAGGCAACGTGCAGAAATTAGATGGAAGACTATTGGTATTCGGGTAGGTATTCCGTTGTCCTATGTTTAACTGAGTTCCTGAACGCAACATAGTCTTTTGTCCTAAATGTTACGGACAGGTGTCAGTCTGTTTGATTATAGCTGTAGTGCTTTAAGTTAATGTGATTTAGTTATGTGCCCGCCAACACTTTTTAGTATATTTGTTTGCTGGAGAGACTGGAGGCTGTCTGGAGTTCTACCTAATTGATGCTAAACCATGACCACACTGTGAACTGCTTGTAGTTTGCTCCTTGTGATAGCAGGACTTCCGTTTGGGAAACACTTAATGCAACAAGCTGTTGAGAACCTACTGGAAGAGAACGGTGCCTGAGGACGTTAGGGTTAGGGACAGACGGGACACCGATGAAAGAGGGTTTTGCCAAACTAGACCTAACAGCATTCTGCATCCCAGGAACTGTGAGTGAAACACTGTACTGGTTTCAAATGCGCGCCAACGATTAGTACCATAGACTAATTAAATAAGAATCTATTCAAAATAATTTTTTTGGGGGGGCCATCTGGTCAAAAATAAATGTAACTTTCTCCCGTCAGCCTTCTAGAAGTACCTTTGTGATATTGTATTTCCTAGTTACGAGTAGGGTACTATATGGTGGTATTATTAATGCATGGGAAGCTGTAAAATAAAAAAAACAGTGCTAAAAAAATTCATAAATTATTTATTATTATTTTAAAGAAATGCCTGGTTCATAAAATGTATTGTTATAGGATACCTCATTAAATGTGAACATTTTCATTATGTACGTGTACTTCTTTGCACCACAACTAAGGGAAACATTTGGAGTTGTTGTTTCGGTTATAGGCATCTCAACTAAAATGAGTTTGACCAACCTCTAGTTACTAGAAGTTTTCGTTCATTTGCAATCATCTGGGCTGACTAATCTTCAGAGGAGTCACCAAACTTACTTTATTTATTGTCACTGCATACACATTTTTGATGATTGCCTCTGTGCAATCATTTCATTTTATCACGTTTAGCCAGAGGTTTTTGCCAATCTTTTGACTTAGAGTAGCAACTCCTGGCGTTATTAACCATACTCCTCTGATTCTGGCACCCTGAGTGAGATGACAGCAAAATGACATGTTCATGACAACAGCCTACTATTCTGCAGTGTGGTTTTTGCCTCCAGCTAACCGCTGTGATGCAGACCATAAAAGGGTCTATAGGCCACCACATGTGACGTGGCATAGATCAGGGAAAGACCATGAAACCAGTTCTAAAACTCAGAGCAGAGTATTCCCACACTCGGCACATGGCCCCAATAATTGTGAAATGGAGGGACCTGGAAAACACTAGGGCTCTTACAATTGGCCATCCAGCCACAATTGTAGTCAAGAAAGTAGGTCCTTGATTGGGGAGGTGACCGAGCATACGGCGGTCACCCTTTAAAGACCGCAGCAGAGATGGGAGAAAAGAATCAGCCGAAAGGACATCCATCTCAGCAGCACTCCATCAATCAGACTTTTGTTGTACATGGAAGCCACTCTGAGTAAAAAGTGTCCCATTTGGAGCTGGTAGGACATTTAAAGGATTCTGACAGCATGAGGAAAAAAAAAGATTTGGCATTTGGGCAGAACTCCCAGCATTATGTCTGTCACGCATCAGGCACTGCTCATCATCCGGCTAGTCCCCGTAGTGAAACATGGTTGTGGAGGGCATCACGCTGTGATGTAGGAGGATGTTACTTTGCTGATAGTTCACCTGCCAGCACGGCAGTGGACCAAAGCATACAGCTAACTGTATGTTTAAGTTGTTCCCTCAAAGCCCCGACTGGACCCTGTGGACAGACCTGAAGGTGGCACAGATGCTTCCCATCTAATCTGACAAACCTTGACAGGGTCTGCCGAGAAAATGACATAAGCCACCCAAACTCAAGTGTGAAAAGTCTGCAGACTCAGCGCTATGACAGCTGCTAGGGGATTGTTTGTTAAGAATTCTGATAAATTTACAAAAGATTTCTAAAATCATGTTTTCTCATGTCATTACGAGTTCCTGAGTGATTTTGAAAGGGGAAAAAATTACCGTTTTATTAATTAAATCAATTAATTGTGCAAAAGGAGTCTCAGTGCTTTCTGGAAATTTCTCGTGTACTGAAAGTTACCCCCCCCCCCATGTACAGAACTACATTTTGTACCAAATATTTGAATTAAGAAATATCCGATATGACCAACAGATGTCAGTGTTGGTCTTTGTTTTTATTTTTCTTTCTTTTTTTCTTTTTTTTTTTTTTTTAAACTGACACTCTAGTACTCTGTGCATGTTTCACTGCACCTCTGTCAAACAAATTAAGCAATCAGGACATATGCCTGATATAGAACCCGATACCAGATATAGTAGTTTATCTTCTCAGTGTTCTCATCGGGAGACCCAAAACATTAGTCTCAGTTCTTCATTTTAAAAGCCCCCCTTCTTGTTTTTCTTGTAGTTAAAGATTTAATAAATGGCGGATATATTAATGTACCTTTATCTGTTGCAAATAACCTGACTGGCGCTGACTCACATCTAGGCATCGCATCTATTATTCAGTAATACTGTACGTCCACTGTGAACGACTGCCTTTTGGTGCATGGCTGCTTAAACCTGCGCAGAGGACGGCATGCCACTTTCGCATTTATCCATTTTTAATACTACACGTTGCAGGTGCATGTTGCTGCAGTATGTTAGTCTGTTTAACTGTGGAACAAGCTCTCGCTCGGCGATATAATACATTAATTCTATGTAATTCTTTTCCAACGTGTTGAAAACCGAGTTAGTTACATTGAACATTCTTGCAGTGACTGTGTGGGTTAAGATTGCAGCTCCTAACTGCCATGGGAAGAGCAGATACGGCTGTGATATGAAATGATTTAGAGTCACAATCTAAACCACTGCTGGTTGGCTGCAGCACGGGTCACCACACACTCTGGGTGTGTAATCTATCTCTGGTCAACCTCACACAGGATATGCCAACACACACTCGAAACCCACTGAATGCCTTCCTTTTCAAATTCTGAATCAGGAGTCGTGCGGGGAGGATTGTGGTGACTCGCGCTGGTGATTTTCACAGCAGTGTCGACTATTTATCACTGTGTTTTAGTACCATGCTGGACCAGAGCAGAAACCTTCCTTTTCATCACAATATATGGCACTTGACTGTGCGACAGTTAGCAAAAGGCCACTGGAATTCGACACGTCCACCCTTCATAAATTTGTAGGCTTGTTTGGAGAACATTATTTGGCCAGAGTCAGGGTACAGATGATTCTCGCATAATGAAGCAGGCCAACATTTTCATAATGCTAACACTTAAATGGAGAAAAATATTCAGAGGTCAAAGGAGCAAGAGAAGCATGTTTTCTTAAATGTAAATGTATGCCCGGTGTTAATCGCCGAAAAATGGATTGTGTACGTCTTTAAGGCTTCACTATTATGTTGAGCGCATTCACTCTTTCAAAAAACCTTTGCAAAAATGGATTATTAACATGTTGTGTTGCACGTAGGAGTTTTCCTGCATTTTTTCCCCGACCCTTCCTGGTGCACCCCTACATTTGTTGACATACTACTGCCACCAACTGTTGAATAGTTCAATAGCATGGAGGCGACCACATTTCCATCGTGCCACGTAGGTCCATCTGTTTGCACGATTGAAGGTAAAAATGGGGAACTGTTCGTGTTTGTATGCACGGGGCTCCACAGCGCTACTATAGTGACTATAAAAAGAAGCCTGCAGAGTTTCAAGTTGCGAATGAGTTGTGAACGAGACAGTCTTGGTTAGTTTGGGCGCCCGTACAGATGCTGTTCATTGATAATTGATTGCAGTATAGATCTGTAAGGACCCCTGAAAAACACTGTGATCCGTAGATCACTTTTTCACTTACCTTGGACTTTTCTCCATCTATTTATCACACAAGATCTGTGTGGTATTTCGCTAGTTCTTGATAAACAAGTCTACATGATCAACACTGAGGCCAGAGACGTTTTGACATCAGCAGTGAGTCAGTCCACTTTGCTGTTGCAGTTGTGGTAACAAATACATTTACATGCAGGGGCTGACTCATAAGCTATACCACAAATAAAAAAAAGTTGAAATATATTGTGAAGTATACCAAGGGGGAATTTTACTGAGGGTACGCTATAAGGACGAGGGAATATTTGAGAATCTAGAAACACGTAACTTGAAAATGCTACTCATCCACACGTCATGTGGGAAAGTGTTAAAACTTGAGGGACCTTTCCATGTGCTTGTGTTGAAATAAATGGTTGACAGCCATGAAAAAGCATGTAGAATATAACACGGGTTAAGAATACATTATCATGTGTAGTAGCTAAGATGAATTAATCATTTCTCATTAATTAAACACATCTAGTGCAATTCTTTGTGTTTCCTATGGGAAGCCTGATGAGTCAAAGTTCCGAGCCGGGTCTGAAGCGTGCATGTATATGTAAGTATATGTGCGCATGTGTATGTGTTATTATGCTCAGTGCGCGCTGCCTGTGGTCTGGCTGCTGCAGCTGCGTGGCCAGAGTCACGTCCTTTAGTGCAATGCTTGTGGGAATGTGGTGAGTTTGGTTGAGACCAGCTCATAAAACATTGCACCCTGGCACTGTCCTGCTTCCCCTGCAGACAGGGAAGCAGCGACCGATGGGGAAGCCACACAGGCGGCCAGCGTCAAGAGCTTCTCCCTACTGCTGCTTTTTTTTTTCATTCTCACACATGCTGTTGCTCAGCTGACCCAGGGGTCAGGAACTTCAACTTTTGGCCTCTGTGGTCCACTGTCTCTGTGACCAGTTTCACTTCACCTGAAAAGAATAGTTCAGTTACGAAAGCTGCTCGTGTCACTTGACCTATTATTTATAGGTACGTGTAATTTCATGTTTAAATGAATACGAAAATACATTCAGCTGAAGTGGTTCACACGAAAGCTATGGCAAGACAGCAGAATCATAAAAGCAAACACTGAACGTGGGAAAAAGCAGTGGCAGTATAGAATTAAAATGCCTGGATAGTAAAATTTTAGGAAATGACGACCAGAACCTAAGAGAAAAAATACTGACATTACTAATTTTAAGGCATTATTCAAAGTTTATTTAAAGAATTTATGGCTTTTGCAGAAGTTGCTTCCTAGCTCAGGTTGCTTTTTTCTTTTCTTTTCTTTTTTTTTTTTTTTTTTGTCCGTTCGCATGTGACATGCTTTTTAAAGACCTGCAGAGAGTGTGCAGGTTTGAGATGAATCGCTTAAAAAAAGCCGCTCCGCTCACCTTATAGACCAGAGACTGTGGCTAAAAGGAACTGGACTTCTCTGAAAGTAGATTCAAGATCATGTGTGACCTTTTGTTCCAGTAGACGTAGCAGAAGTGACTTTGTGGTTAGCTGCTGGGTTGCACTGCGCAAGTGAGGGTGGAAGTACCTCTGCCCTGTCAGTGCACTCTGTGGGTCCTGCTCCCACACTGTCACACACGCACACACGCACACATACGCACACATACACACACGGTGCATGGGCCAAGCAATAATTAAAAGCAAAAGTAAATCAGTGGTTGTTGGATGTTTTATGCATCATTACAGTCCATGGAATACTGCACCACAAGTGTAGATCATCGCTGACAGGTCTCATTTTCTATGAAGTGAAGAAGCTAAATCGAGACCTCACCGTACCCATCCATATATTCACGGCTACGCATGGGGAAGGGAGCCCCCCGCGGCTCTGCTCGTCTGCGTTTGCATGCGCGCTTTCAGTGCACGTTAAACGGTTCTGTTCGTCCCCGTGCGTGCTGTTTGTTTGGTCTGTCAGTACAACGGTGACACCGCATGCTAACGCCGTTTGCGCGCCTGCGTGTGAATGGTTGCGTAGCGCTCGTGAATGTGTCGGGGCAGAAACCTAAGCCACCGCTGGCTCCACAGGGCTTCACCAATTCCCAGAGGTCCCAAAGCCATTCAGCTCCCAACGCCGTCCTGGCCTCGGTTACAGTCTCAATCTCTGTGCTCCTGCCATGCCCTCAAACCCTTGGAAGGCCCTCTTCCTGCCATAAATGTCACACTCCTCTCTCACATGATAAATGAGGCTGCAGCCATGAGCCAAATGAGATAATCTAAAATCAGCAGCAGCATCGTCTTGTAACTTCAATTTCGCTGTGATGCTTTTTTTTTTCTTTTTTTTTTTCCACAGGATGTAGTCAGAACTTTTGACTCTGTGCAAACCTGTGTAAAATATTCTTTGACCTGTCACTTTGTAAATGAAAGCCGTGATGACTAAACAAGGATTTTTACATTTCAGAAGATGTTTCGATGAGAATTTGAAGAATAGAAAAGGTCATGTGGTAAAGATTCGGTTGGTTTGTTCGACTGTTGTTTGTCATGGGAATGCATCATGCGCTTTTTCTCAGTTCCCTGTCTTCAGGGAACAAGGTACAAAACGGGTATTTTAGCAAGAAAATCATGATATGCGGCTACGTTCACTACAGTAGCATAAGGAGCCAAAGTGTACCGTTTTGTAAATTGTAATAGTTTAACTCATCATTGGTGATGATTTTCTTCAATTTCTTCTTCTTTGTGTTTAAGTTCAAGACGGTCAGCTACACATGTAGACACATTTTACTCAATGAATGTGTTTTATATGCATTTTACATTTACTTAAGTCAATCTGAAGGAAACAGAGGAGAGTTTTACAATAGTAAATGCCAAGTGCTCCTCTTGGGAGAGGTGTCAAGAATAACGCTGAAAGAGAGAAATTTTATTCTTCCTTACTTAATTCTGGTAAATAAATGCTGTTTTAAACTAGTTGAGGTTCTATTTGGGTTAAATAATAAGTGAGAAATGTACGTAGTTTCTCAAATAAGCTTTCATAACCACTGAAAAGCAGCAAGAACATGGCAAAACTTTTGACATGAAAAATACCTGCATTTGCCATTATTAAAATAAGTGTGCTATTTCTTCGCAATTCAGAGTACTGAAAAGCGTGTCTCTGTTATCTCTGGCCGTTTCTGAGTAAAAGGAAGCTGTGTGACATTTCTATCTGATGCTACGTGTTCACTTATCATTGGTAGCATTCAAATACCTGTTGCTGCCTTACTCTCAGCTTGACCTGCGCTTGCACTTTGCAACGGTAGGCCGCGCGCGCAAGCGTAAGCAAACCCACGACCTAGACTTTTCATTGCCTTTACACCCCTGTGCCCCTCCAATAAAAACACACTTTTCTCTGAGAAGCCATTCGTCCTCAATGAAACACATGTGCTTCGGCCAAACGTGTGCGTCTCATTCACTCCTCTCGCCATTCCAGAAACGGTGATTGAATCTTGAATGGATGTGATTATGATCTGCTGTCAGAGTCTGGGGCCAGATCAGACGGATGAAGGTGTGTGTATGCCAAGCCAGCTGTTGTTGGCCATGAATGGGTCTTGGCTAAGTGGCGGGCCTTTTCATACAGACCTTATCTTCCCTGCATATCAGATGCTGGAAGCCCCTGGATCACAACATTGGCTCACGACAGTGTAACAATCATCCACCTGTACACATGCATCACAGACACACACGAGCAGTTGGACTTGAGGTGGAAATGTGAGCCGAGAAATGATTTAAATAGTGTTCTTAAGAGTGTGAGAATATGCACTCGCACAAGTTTCTATACTTAAACTCAAACATGTGATTTTACTTTGCAAGTAAAATCACAAGTTGTTTTTTTTTGTGTGTGTTTTTTTTTGTCATTAGTGGCACAAACTCTTCTGTGGGAAGGGAAACACAGACGCACAATTCTAGACACTTATCACACGCATAGCAAATATCTGAGAGACAGATTATCACATTTAAAAAATAAATAAATAAATAAATAATGTCTGAGGGAAGTTTTTGAGCCAAAAAAACAAATAATAATAATTGCAGGTCATGAAATAAGAGACGATTTGGTTGCCATAACCATGATGCACTGTGGGGTGTCAGTATGAGTCGTATTGGACGTGGATGATCATGACTCACTACAGCCGGGAGAGGCAGAGGTAGGTAGGTAGGTAGGTAGGGAGAGAGGGAGGTTGACCAAGCGACGGGTATCAGTGGGCAAGGAGACGAGATAGCAGCACCTTGGCAGCTGTTGCTAGGGTTACCGCCTCTCGTCAGCACTGCCGAGCACGCACAGGAGGGCTGCTCTTACAAACACCGCAAGGCCAGCACGCTTCTTAAAATGTGGGAGGGGAGGGCGGGGGGTGGACCCGCATGAATGTTTGAAACATAAAGATACTGCGTTTGTTGTGACGCATTAGTGTCTCTAGTTTACACACTGGCGTGTACGAAACTGTAGCTATGTCTGTGTATGCGTGGGTATTTTATTTAGTCTTATACTGTTTCCTGCATGATGGGGACGGTATGGCTAGATGAGATTGACGATTGCATAACACAAGGTCTCGGTTAGAGAGACAGTATGAGGGTTAGGTCTGTGGTAACGAAGGTTGAGGTTATAGTTGGAAAGCACATAACATTATGACCACCTTATTAATATTGTGTGGGTCTCCATTGTGCCTTCAAAACAGTTGTGACTCATCAGAGAATAGACATGGGCCTTCTGAGGGCGTCCTGTGGTGTCTGGCAACAGGATGTTGTTGGCTGATGGCTGCTATCATGAAGGAGTGCCATTGCTATGGGGTGGGGGTCCACACGAATGAATGCCAGGTCCAAACGTTTCCCAGCAGTAGATAGACACATGTTGTTCACCGTGGTCTTAATGTTATGCCTGATCAGTGTTTGTTATCCAAATGCGTGGACCGACCATACCCTGCTAACAACGTGCATGGCGAAGCGAAGTTCATCATAAAACATGTGATAATGATGGTCTAAATCATCGACCATTGAGGGTTTTGATGTTTTCAATGAATTCGCTGACATCAGGGGGAGCACCAGCCTTATCCTTTAATCTGTGTGAATGAGAATGGCCTCTAGAAGTGACCCACTCACTCTGTTTTAAACACACAATGTGAATGTGCCCACACATGCCGTGCGTGCATCTCATACTTCTAAGGGCAGCGCTTAGTCTAACAGAGGGATTACCAGCTGTCTGTTGGATAAACACCGCGAAACACGAAACACTAAAGTGCCAGACCTGCTTGAGGGCGTCTGTATACACACCCACAAGTGAGTGTGTATAATCTATAGAAACACTCTTATGGTGTGTTGATACTGAAGGTGATTCATGGGTGGCTCCACAGAGACTACTGTGTAAACTATTGTTTTAATCCTGCCTGCTCTGGGTCAGTGCCTTGTTAATGTCTGTCTATACGACTCTGCATATTAAAGGCAGCCATTAGCTTTTGACTAATGGCCGCTTCTCTGAGCCCGGGGCAGCCTTTAAGCAGACTCCTGACACAGCGTTGGCTCAGCTGTGTCAGGCACATAAAGGTACAGAAATACCGCTGAGGGCTGCCCTGCTCGTTGTTCCGTCAACTAAGAGATTTCCCTGTTAATAGGAGTTTTTCCACTTCCACTGAAAGATATTTCTATATTGCATTATGTGCTTTTTCTCTGCGACTTCCGGAAAGACGTGAACTTCACAAGATTGCTCCCCTTGAGTTTTCTTGAAAAATCCAGAGAGGATGTGTTCATGCGGCACATTCGTGCTTTTCTTGTGCTGTATTTTACAGCTCAACTCATCCGTCTTAAAACAAACTAAGGAGATATTAAAGTATCAGCGCTGTTATCTGTCCTGGTCTTTTCCCAAGTCTGTGGAAATGAGACAGTGAAGTGGTCGCTGGTTATAACACTTTCGCTGGGATTATCCCACCCCCCCACCCCTTAGCCCCGACACACACACACACACACACACACAGGAAACGGCACTAAATCAGCAAGAAGAAAAGTGTTCCCATGTGGCATTCTCAAAGTGTAGCTTTACCAGACTTAGTCTTTTAAATTAAAATAAATAAAATGTTTGTCTCTCTTCGTTTTTCTGGTATTAAAAGGGAAACAAAAACTCATTTCCCAATCTAGCCTAGAAAACACTGACATCATGCACACACACTCAATGATGGTGCATTTGTTTTTGCTTTTCCCCCTTAACGTTCTTTTGTGCTGCTAACATCACCAACCTTAACGTGTCACCATCACTTGTCACGCTTCCCTTGATCTTAAAAAAAGTGCGGGCCAGCTGTCTTGTCAAGCAAGCGGTCTTCCGAGAGATGGGGTTTGATATCACAGATGCAAAGCCCTTCCTGTGCTTGCCACCTCACTCGTGCAAACAGGACCCACTGTTAAACGCGAGGCCGCGCGCAGTTCAGAAGGCTGTCAGCAGAGGGCAGACTCTTCCTTTGACAGAGAGGAGGAGATGGTGGCGGTGTGCTCGCTGTACTGGCTGCCTTGCCGCATAAACACCATGACACTGACTGACACACTGACTCCCTGACTCCTCAGTGTGACGCTCATTTAAACCCCGCTTTGTCTGTGCGGCTCACTCTATCTCTGCTTGTCTTCTTGAGTTTGTCTCAGCCTATCTGACGGCTGATCCCCCCCCCTCCCCCCGTCTTGTGCATCTCCTCCTCTCTTCTTCTTCTTCTTCTTCTCTCACTCTGAGATGTGCACGAGTGTGTGCTGTCTAGCCTCAGTGACAGTGTCTGGGAGTCGACCAATAGCGAGATGAGAACGGGGTCCAGAGAGGGCTCAGAGGCCATGAGAACGACTCGCCCACCCCCTTCAACGCCCGCAACCTCTCTCCCCCCAGCCAGCGCTGCTCTCACCCCTGCCGACGCTCTGACACACACTCGTAGTCTCTCACATGCGCTGAACACAAACAGGAGTACACACACATCCATCAGACTCACGTAAAACTGTCTCTTTTTCTTTCTTTTTTTTTGTTTTTTTTGGTGAATTTCTTCCCTCAGCCAGGTGTCACAGAGTTACAGATAAGCGCCTCGGGTTGATTAAGAAATTCTCTGACACTGTGACCATGCAAATGAGGCACAAGTCACGGCTCACGATAATTTTCCAGAGTTGACTTCCTCATCTAAGTGCAGCTCTGTATCATCGCCACAAACACTTTTGTGTGCTCATTTGCCCCGTGGCGTTGTGGGCAAGTCTTAGCGTTCTCACCAGCTTTGCCTCCCAAACTTTGATTCTGACAGATTTGTTCTGTCCTGCTGCACAATGCGAAACCTGCCCATGCCGGCGCTGCGGCACGTTCCTGCGTCGCTCTTCATCTGTGTGTGTGAATGCGTGCGTTTTCGGTTGGGGTGTGTTGTGTAGCTCACATGTGCCTCCCTTGGTTCCACGTAGGCCTTCCCACTCCATTTCTTTGAATTCTATGAAACTTTACCAACGCTTGGTTTAATACGGGTAAATGAAAATGAACGAACACCTCTGCGCAGTTTATCCAAAATGGATATTTTTTTCACCATTTCTGATGTTTAAATTGAATTTCATAAAGTAAAAATGATCATTTGTTAACCTCTGTGTGTGTGTGTGCCCTGACCTGTACATGAACCTTAACCTTGGTGTGGTGGTGTTTCAAGAGTGCTGCCACACCAGGCAGAAGTGAAACTTGTGGGTGTGCGGCTTTGTGTCAACCTGCTGTGTGTGTATTTCTAAACATGTGTGTGTGTCTTTTCATACCCACATTTGTACAGACGGCACTCTGCAAGCTGCACCTCTGACGCCCGCCTCTCTTTTTGTTCTCCAATTCTTTCTCATTTGCTTCTTTTTGTGGCGGGCATGCTCACTTCACTGTGGTCGCTGATACGCACACTTTTGCTGTCGCACTGGCGCCAAAAGTCATACGCGCACACACGCAGGGGCAGGTCGGCACGTAGTCGCCCTGATTTGAGCACGTACCGTCCTTTGCCCCTTTTGTTTTCGCTGCATGGGAAGGCACGTGAGTCCAACTTCACACACTCGCAGACGTATTTACTGTCAGCGGATGAGATTACGAAAGTTGGGTTTCATGCGTAACATGCAGCATGATTTGACTTTTTTTTTTTTATCCCCAGAACGATAACAGTTGTCATGTCTCTTTGTGGCTTCCATGGTGAAACATGAGATGTCCTCCCGACTATCAGGATGAGGGAGAGAGATTAGAGAGATGGTAGAAAACATCGAGTGCAAGAGTTTTCTTTCTTTTCTTTTTTTTCTTTTTTTTTTTTTAACGCGTCACGAAGAACGAAACAGAAGAGATTTTCAAAACTGTGACACCAAGGTAACCTACATCACAAGTGTGTCAGTTGACTCAAAACCGCCATGTTTGTTTTTACTGTTTCCCTTGGAAACCAACTGAAAGCCACAGCCACGACTGGTCTGACGTTTGTTTCCTACTGTCAAGCATCAGACAATCACTATTTACCCGAAGTATGCTGAAAACAAATTCATATCATTCCAGTTCATGTTTTTATCCAGTATTTAAGAAAACAGAAGAGCTGAAATGTGTCACGCTTTTATGGATGCATCAATTGGACCCTAAAGTACGAGAAAGAAAGTGAACAAGATCAAACTAAAAGTGTCACACCTACTTAAATGTATTATTTACATCATACAAAGTCCACAAAGTCACAAGATATTTTCGGTCCATCTGCCGAATTAAAAAGAGTTTTATTTCTGTTTGGGCGAACTGACTATTAATTCACGATGATTCGCCCATGGTGAAATGCGCTCTCTTAGAGACGCACAAAGAGTTTTACCACATCACACTAAAATGTGTTACACATAAAAGTCTTTTAAAAATTAACAACGTGAGAGCATATGAAATTTTTTTACACTTTAAATGGATCGAGAGCACAAACCAAAGCAGATCATTCTCCTCGGAGGAAGTGCGGAATAAATTATGTTCCTCTGTGCCATATTTGGTCACGGAGATGAAGATATAAAGACATCAAAATTGGACAGAAAGGCAAATACTCGGGGGTTAGGAGTGCACGGCCAGCCTTTTACTTCTCAGTAAAGCACAGCTGAGAGTGATTCAGCCATTGATGGACTTTCCAGCGAAAGGTCCTCTCAGTTTTCTGCTGCCCTGCCAATAACCACCAACCCCTCTTTCTTTCCTGGCTTTAGGGGCAACCAGAAGTAAGCCCCAGGGGCGATGAGTGGGTCAGAGGGATCAACAGGAACTGGTGCGTGGGTGGCAGTGCCAAGGGAGGCAGTGGAAGAAGAGGAAGGTGGGAGGGCACTCCGGAGACCAGCGCAGGGGGAGGATTTACCAACAAGTCGAGTGAAACATTGCATGATTCAGGCCCCAGTTGGAGGGGGGGGCAAGAGGGCAAACGGATGGAGAAGAGCATGGAGGGAGTATAACAAGCATTAGTGGAGG
Source organism: Mugil cephalus (assembly GCF_022458985.1). Classification (NCBI taxonomy): domain Eukaryota; kingdom Metazoa; phylum Chordata; class Actinopteri; order Mugiliformes; family Mugilidae; genus Mugil; species Mugil cephalus. The sequence continues at coordinate 8,946,764 of NC_061778.1, forward strand.
GAGGACTGGTGCAGTGACACAGCGGCAAGGGATGACAGATGCCACAGTACAGGCCCAAAGCACAGGAAGTTATTCATATCGGGAAGCGCTTGCAACAGGCTCCTCCTGCCCGAGGCTCCAGAGCAGAATCTGAACTTAGAGTTGCCCAACTTTGGATGATCCCGTAACCAAACAGCTCCCACTGAGTGTGTGGTTACCAGTAAATGACACCTGAACACCATATCACGACATAAGTCAACACATGCAATGCATTCCTGATTGACTCATACAGTGATTTCCTTTCTTTTTTCTTTTTTTTTTAAAAATGTATTATTTAATCATGGACAGGGCAGTGGCTGGTTGAACTTTAAATAACTCATCCTGTCATTGAGATGAGAGTGATAGGTGGAGCTCCACCAGAAGTAGATGCAATGACTGTCAGTATTTGTAAGATATTGCATACGAATGACTCCAATCCTGTGCTGTTTCTAAATCACCTTAGTCATGCAGTGTTTTTAGTATTAAGCTAATGCCACTGTGCCATCACTTATTGACAATTACCATTCACTATTCGCTTTTATAAGTGACTGAATAGTTTTAGTAGTTCTAATAAGACACTGTTATCCTCCTGAGACCCGGCGTCCACATATGGGGACATTGTGTTTTAGATTTAAGGCAGCTTATTTTACTTCATTTAGACCTGTTGTTCTTATATGGAGACACTTCTGTCTGCCATATTCTGGTAGTGAAGGGTCGATAAGTTAATAAGTTAATAAGCATTAATGCTTATTAACTTTTCTAGTTTGATATGAGATACAAATTTAACAAATTCGCAAGTACACGTTTGAGGACGTTGGGATTTCATCATTTACAATTCTGCTTTCGGATTAAAATAAACAGTTTTATATTTTGGTACACATTGGGTCTCATGAGATTATATATTTAATGAGTGGGTCCTCAGCTAAAGCTACACAATTGGAGTTTTTTCTCAGTAGTTGGACTTTTCATTTAACATTTTTAAAAAAAGTTACTGAAGTGAAGAGTTTTAGTTTGAATTGACGTGCAGCTAATTGAGCGTAAAAGGGAATAGTTCCCTCTGTAGCGTCGCCACAGGCTGGTCGTTTTGCTTCATCATTACATTTGTTGTTTTTGTGTTTTCATACTGTGATATTCTATTTTACTATCGCAGGTTCAAACTGCACAATCTTTTCATTCAATGAATTTGAAAAGGTGAACATTTTCTTTGATTTGGGCCATGGCCGCGGTCTAGAGCACTTGCACACAGTATCTCATAATGCAAAAAAAGGGGGTTAATTTAGACGACGGCTGCTTGAAGTGAACGACCAGGAATGACCTGAGCTTAATTCGAGTTGAGTTTCTTCTTTTTTTTTTTCTGTCAGACAGACTTGACGGATAGAAATGCCTGTGGACATGTGAACATATATACAAACCGTATGTATGCGTGGATTAGAGCGCCGTAGTTAGCGGTGTAGCTTCAAGTCTAATCAGCTTAATGTAAAAGCCATGTGGGTGTGACAAGTGGACCCATCAGTTCACCAGCAGCCAGTTACTGAGGTCCCTTGTGTGTGTCTTGTGTGTGTGTGTGTGTGTGTGTGTGTGTGTGTGTGCGTGTGCGTGTGTCACAGAGTGATGAGAATGGATGAGGATGAACAGGGATTTTGGGGGAAGATTGCGCTCTGGCAAGGAAGTGCTCTTCTGTGCCAAAGAGGTCTGCTCATCTCATTGCCCACTTGCACACACACACTCAGACACAAACACAGCACATGCTAACCCCCTCTCTTAAGCCCATTTCCTTTGCACAGGGCATGGGAACTCCCCCGATCTATCTCCTCCCACTCTCCTCTCTTCCTCCACTTCACCCCTGTCCTCTTGCTCACCCTCTCTCCCGTTGTCCTCTTCTTCACTTCTCCCTCCATCACAGCCTCACCTTGTCCCGTCCTCTCTCGGTCTCTCTCTCTCTCTCTCTCTCTCTCTCTCTCTGGTGCCCCCTTCGTCCTTTTTACCCCTCTCCGCTCAGAGTGTCTTCTCCTCTCTCGTTTTATTTCCTGCCTCCATCTGTGCCCAATTTATCCCGAGCACTGCCTGTGTTTTTTCCCCGATAATTTGTTTTTGATTCCCCAGAATTAGAAAAGCACTGTGTGCACTCTCAGCGAGGCGAGCGCACACACAAAACGCATGCATGCACATGCGCTAGCACAACACGTATGCACACATTTTTATTGTATTATTCTATAAAAGTTCCTATAAATCACTGGTTATTAATCGGCCCCAGACGGCCGTCCCCCTTTCGCTCCCCCTCTCCCTCTCCGCGCAAACACAGACCAGATGCATAGGAAATGGGATGGCAAAAAGGGCACCCAAGAGACAGGCTGCACTTCTTTTTCTTTTTTTTTTCCTCCTCCTCCTCCTCCTTCTCCTCCTTTTCTCTCCCCCCTTCCCTGATTTCTGAGAATGTTCATTTATGTAGCAATGCCCAGACCCCAGACTCACAGAGGAAATAAAGTTTAAATTAAAGTTTAGAAGAAATAAATTAAATAATAAATACAAATGGCGATGTGCTGCCAAACAGCCCGGTGTGTGGGATAGAGGTTAAACGTCCAACCTCTGTAGTTGAAGGCAAATGGATCCGATTCCAGCTGTTTGAATTAGACCCAGTTCATCCCAAATGTGTTCGTAACTGCGACCACACATTCACCCAGGCTCTCTCTGTTCTGTTTCATTCCGCTCTCGTGAATTCACCCTTCTTTTTTTTTCTCTTTTCTTTTTTTTTTTGCTGCACCGATGCCACTTCCTGCATTCAACCAGTACTGTTTCCTGCACCTGTGCAGCTGAATTAATCTGAAAGTTAGTTCCTCAACTGGTTTAGACATCTGCATGCCCCCAAACTGACACTTGTCTATGGGACCGCTGCCTGCCAGACTACCGGTTTCCTCCCTATTAGGTCAGAAACTCTCACATTAACATTAGCAGCTTTCCCTCATCAAACTACAGTAACTCATACACTCACACACCTGGGCTCAGCTGGCTCGCACAGACAGAGCAAAGAGGGCAAGTAACCACCAGAGAGTGGGATTTGGATAGAGTGAGAGTGAATTATTGGGGGGGGGGGTTACTTTGGAGACAGAGGAGGAGAGACAGGGAGGATGTGGATGTAATGTAAGTGAGAGGACGAATCTGTCCCACCCTGTCCTGCAGTGCCTGGGAGCCTGGATGATGTGAGGAGGCTGAAGTGAACTGTTCACAGAGAGCAGGCAGAAAATGTGAGAAATGTGCGCGTTGGCTGCAGGGATGAGGGGGAGAACGCTGGTTTTTGAGGCACGCAGGGACAGCCTGCAGAGTTCTGCCAAGAGAAACATGGTGCTGTGTTCCTTGCAAGAGCTATGGGGGTGAAAGAGGAGGGAAGGGGCAAGAGAGAGAAGGAGAGGAAAAAAGGTGTGTGCGTGTGTGTTTGCGTGTGTGTGGAGTTGAGAGGGTGAAGAAGAAGATGAGGCGTTCCCCTGGGCACCTCCCTGGGCCGTCGCCAAAAGAAGTACCAGATAAGGACAATGAATGACATGGCTCGAAAAGAAAATCTTTGCTGTAAAACTTACAGCAATTAGGATTCCCCATAAAACACGCCCTGTGTAGCTTTACAATATATTCCGGATAGTAACCATATATTCTGCCCCGGTCCTACATGTGTGAGTTCACTCGAAGTTTTCACCAAAGATAAAATCTTAAGAGCTGCATGAGACTGCGAAATGTACGACGTTTCATCTGTAAAAGATAGGGCGATAAGGGCGAGGGACTGAGACGCAGCCAAGGCCCAGGCCCAGATGTCCACTTTCAGCTGTCCTGGCTGACCACTGCCTCGCCTGCCAACACTCGGCTGAGTATCCCCACATCACTGCAAATATGTAAATATGTTGACTTGGAAGGATGTCCTCTTCTCTTCCGACCTTGTAGCACTTCTGGAGAGAAGCAAGACAGCGGAGAGGAGAGAGAAAACAGCTCCAGCATTCCATATAAGGACCTGCTTTGGGCTCAAACACCAGCTTCTCATCACTTTCTACTCCGCTGGGCCATTACACAACTCGGGGAGCACATACAGGAACCCTAACCTTCAGCACTCACTGTGCGCACACTCGCGCACGTACGCGCGCGCACGCACACGTGCGCACACTCCTCCAGTGGCGAGATGTGGAGATGGGGCGTGCAGGTTTAAATGGACACGTTGGTTCAGCGCACACTGCGTTCCACACCAGTGTGAAGGATAGATGGTTTTGCTGCAGGCGGAGTTCATTCGGCTGCTGCTGCGTACTGTAAACACATTCAAACGAGAGGCAGAGGTGGAAAGTAGCTAAGTGTGTTTAATCAACCAGTACAAATTTAAAGGAATTTATAGCTAACTTGGATGTTTTTCCTTCCACTCAACCACAAGGCGGAATGAAAATACTACGTTTTTGTGTCACACTGTCACACTGCTCAGCGTGGTTCTGAACGGCCTCTGAGTCGCCCGCAAAGAAGTTTTTTTTTTTTCATTAATCACTCGTTAATTCAACATTTAAAACCTTTTGCTACTATTGCAGTTCGTAAATTTGTCATTTCAATTCTGCTGGGCTACATTTCGTGGATGTTGATGATTTTTTCTTTTTCTTTGTCTGACATCTGCCTTTTGGCCAAAATCACACGACAATAATAATAATAATAATGATAATAAAACATGATTAATTTCTTACTCTGTATTCTGACTTAAGGGCATCTGCAGCTGCTATTAAATCATTAGTTATTAAAATATTAACCCATTAAGAATCTAATGGTCTGAATGTCAGTCGTTAAAGGGCCATGTTACTTTTATGAGACGCTTTTATACTTTTTTTTTATTGGACATTGTAACTTTGTGTTAGTGCCACATAGCTCAAAAAAAAATTATGTTATATTATAAATTAAAAAGAAAAAAAAAATGACTGTGGTGCCTCCTCGTGGTTGTGACGGAGAAGATTGAGTACCGAGTAGCAGACACACCCCCTGTCCCCACCAAGGGGACGTTGGCTGATATTAATAAGCACGGAGCGACTCAGACGCTGCCGTTTTTGGCAGGTTTAACGCATCTTTCAGAAAATAAAACCCTTAACAGCTTAGCACCGGGGCAGTTACTGAATCCGTTCTGACTGAGAATGCCCACACACACACACACCCATGTCCACGTGTCCTGTGACAGAGCAGTCATCACCTCTGTTTCCCATGCTAGGCAGTGTAATATGTAGTAAGCTTCTTGCTCATCTCTGTAGCAGTACCTCCCCGCCTACGAGCCTCCTCGTCCCCACTGAACTCTGCGTGCCCTTTCAGGCCTGGATGATTAAAAAGGGGGAAGAAAAGACAGAGAACGGCAGAAACCTCACTCATTCTCATTTTCCAGAACTCTACCTCTTTACTTGGTATGTGTGGTTGGTTGACTGTGTGTGTGTGTGTGAGAGGTGTGTGTGTCTGTGTGTGTTTGTGTGTGTGTGTGTGTGTGTGGTGGGTATATTCATCCAGGCCTCTCTGGCTTGTGGGTATTGGCTTGTGGTTTGGGTCTCGGTGAAGAGCGAGGGTGAGGGTGGCGGAACACCATGACTGCCACACTGCCACAGACATACTGGCACCACGGAGCCAGTACAAGTTCCTCTTTCCAAAATACGGAACCACCACTGAGTGTGTGTGTGTGTTGCCATCATGAGATGTACTGATTGCCTGTGTGGCTTTCAGTATCTCTGTCTCAAAGTGATGAGTTTTCTCACAGATATAATTACATGTGCTTTGCATGTAAAATCTCACAGACATGTGCAGCTAAAAAAGAAAAAAGAAAAAAAACATCTTGAACGTCACCCCTGATTTTGAACTTTAATTAAAACAAACAAAAAAAAGCACCTCTTTTATTCAGAATTAGAAACGGAGGCATGCATCAGCTGCTTGGTGAATGATGTGCAGTGAGATCTAATTTTAATGTAAACAATAGTAGTTGAAGAGGTTAAGCGAAACGAAAAAGGTAAGTTTCAAGTCGTTGCCCTGGAGTCATGTTATTTTACAGATGGTAGCACTCTTGGCAGGCTACTCCTCCTGCCAATCCTTCTCTTTCTCCATTATTTTGTGTGTGTGTGTGTGTGTGTGTGAGAGTGTGTGTGTGTGTGCGCGCGTCTCCGTTCTCCATCCCTCCCTGGGGCTGGCAGCAGCGTCTGGGCACTCGTTTCACTGCTGGCCCTGAACCCAGCAGGATGTGGAGATCAGTGCTTAAGTGCGTATATGTATGTGTGCGTGTGTGTGTGTGTATGTGCGTGTGTGTGTGTGTGTGCATGAGCGCGGGCATGTGCTTCTGTTCTTCCCTTTTTTTTTTCTCCTCCTTTTTCTGATTTTGCGTCTTGGCTGACTTTTTTACCTCTCGAAGAATTTGGAAAGGCTGTGAGATTTTTTTCTCCTGCATGACTTTCAGCAGAACCCCCACCCCCACTCCCCCCATCTCTCTCTCTCTCTCTCCCTCTCTCTGTTCCTCTGTTGCTCTCTCGCTCCCTCTCACCCTGTGTCTGCTGTGGCTCCTCGCTAATAGATTTCATATGTTGCTGCAGTTGACATCAGTCCTAAACTATTTTACATGTGATCTGCGATATTTCCTCAGGAAATCTGTCAGATATTTATTAAAGGCTAATAAAATAAACCTCCCTTGTTGTCCTTTTACCTTTTCTATCTCTTGTTCCGTCCTTTATTCGCCTCCTTCTCCTTGCCCCTGCATTGTGTCCCGTACACCGCCGTCCTGCTCTCAGAAGCTGGCTTCATTCTGTTATTATTGCTCATGCTTTTTAAATAGTTTTTTTTTTTTTTTTTTTTTTTTTTCTGGAGACAATTTCCTTCCATTCATAAGAAAGGCTTTGGGTCAGACAGCAAACAGGTTGGGTCTGTGTGTGCTGCTGGGGGTCTTCCCCTTCCTCTGTCTCCTTGTCCCATTGACTTTTTATTATACCCTTTCCTCTTTTCTATCTTTTAACATCCTTTCATTTCCTATTAAGTAGCTCTAAGGTTGTGAACGTGATCTTATTTACACTCGGATCATGTCTTATATTTGCTGATGTGCTGTTCCAGGTTATGATTGAAGATTTAAATGTTTATATAAACCTGACATTTCTCTTCAGCTCTTTTATTTTCCCCAAGTCCCACCTATAATATTTAGTATCCTTGAAAACTTCGGTATCTCCGCTAACTAAGTGTTACACGGTTTTGAACGTTTGAGTTCATGATCACCGATGCACCTGCAGGTTACTTGGACTTATGGGACTAATGTATCCATCTCCCTCTAAGCCTCCCTCTCAGCTGCACGGCTTATTATGTCTCTCCATTCACATGCGCCCCAAGGACTGATTGGAGGCGCGCCACCGTCCTCCTCCTCCGCCGCCCTGCGATCTGTCCCATACGTTACCTTACAGCACCGGGGGACGAGACGATCCAGCGCTCCTGGAGCTGTCTCCGCACGCAACAGGAGCAACACACTGCCTTATAAAGACAGGTATTCACACTTAGCATAAAGCGCCACTGCACAGTGTAAAAGTTGACAGACACCACTGAAACGATACAGTAACAGTCGGGGGTTTGAACAGACGCCACGCCATTAATATGCGCGCACTCTGGTCAAGTCACGGTGACGGCTAATGTAACCAGCACCACCTTTCTGTTCATGTTCAACCCGGCAGCTGCGCTCGTGTTGACGTGATGATCAGTCTGGTGCGAGGACACGCCCACAGATGCACTCTTGCCCCGCTCGCACAATGCACTTTATTCCTTCTTGAGAGCAAAACTTAATGAATGGCTTGTTGTTTCCAGATTTTCACGTGTGAAGATTTGATATGAACAGATAACCGAGCTCTGGCGATAAGTGAGACACTTTCGTTGTAAAATTATTGCTTTGAGAATGGAGTTGAAAGTCTGCATGTAATATATCAGTGTTGCCGTTTGTTTTCTCTCTCTGTCATTGCCCGGAACAGCAGTGATGGAAAACAAACACATCAGCACTTGGCATTCTGAACCCTTAAATTGCCCTCCCTCCATCCCTCCCTCTTTTCTCTTTCTCTTTCATCCTTCTCCCAACTGAAAACTCATTGGGTTCTTTCTGGGGTCCCCTGGCTGTAGTACCCATAACTCACCCTGAGACACCAACACCCACACCATGCTCTCACTAACCTTTATAGAGCAGCCAAGACACAGCCAGAAAGAGGGAGAGACGGGGCAAATACTTTCTCTGCCTCGCTCCCTCTCTGTGTCTCTCCCCGGGCCTCGGGGCGGAAAACAAGATGGACCGAAAGGAGTGGGACCTGGTCCACCCTGGGCATTGGAGACGGAAACCTAAGAACTGCTAGATAGATGATTTGAGGCGCATAAGGGGATAAAGAGCAGCGTCAAAAGAAGTGAGGGTCAAGATGGTGTGATGCAGGCAGAGAAAAAGAGGGAGAGGCCGAGCAGATGTAGAGAGATAGCAATGGCAGAGGGTGCCTGTCTGTCTCCGCAATCATCTATGTGTCTGTCTACGGCGGATTTATGTGTTTGTTTGTGTCTTCGTCCTCAGCTCTGTCACTTCCGTAATGCATTCCATATTTTTTGCCGTCACCAGCAAGAGTTCACTGGCTCGGTACAGTATTTCAGACTCGTCTTTTTCTCTCCCATCTCTCCTCAGCCTTGTCGATACACACGGCCTACTGTAACCCCTTAATTCTATCGGCTGCTATAGAGGCAGCATTTTCTTTAAAGCACGTAGTAATTACACAAGTATGCGATGCTTTAACTGCACACTCAGTCACACTGGGATCGTTTGGTTTGGGGTTATGGCTGCAGCTGAGGTCGTTGCTGGAATTTGGGTTGGATGTGTGGCCCCATGTTTGGTCATACTCAGGTATACTTTGCACAGTGCAATTATGCGGTTTTATTTGTTTTGGTGTAAACAGGCTTGTATCATCAAGATAACGCTGGTGGACTGGCTGCTGAATAGGAGCCAGTCGCAGGCTGGATGGTAGAAGGAAAGTAAAAATGCACAAAAAAAAAAAACAGGATTCGTTTTTAGCGTCTCAGCTTGTACTGCAAATATCACACAAGCGAGCAACTTGGGGCAACGGAGGCCTGTCTCGACACGTACTTGGTGCCCCCGGTTTGAAGGATTTCAATACTTAATTGTCTGAGAATATTCCCGACGAGTGTAAAATATCATTTAAACCTTGCGGGTCTTTCCCAGTGACCTTCTTTCTGATCTGCAAATGTATTATTTTAATTTATATTGAGCTCACATGATTTATACACCTAAGTGTCTTTGTGGTTTATGCAAATGAAGGGGAAATTCACCTGTAGGCCCTGCAGTCGTCTCTTGAAAAGCTGCCAATGAAAACACGACGCAGCACCGAGAGCGGATCATCACTGCAACCGTGCCATGAATTCCTCTTTTGTGTGCTGTTGCATTATCATTTTTTTTTTTTTTTTTTTGTAGGTTTGCTAATTAGGAAGCTTCTTGCCTGCGAGTTTACACAACCACATCAACAGTTTCTGAAGCCGTCTTTTGTAACTACTAGGAGGCTTCTGCATGCAAGGCTGTTGTGTGAAAACAAAGCTCGGGAAGTTGAATGTGCGAGGATCCTCGGGAGCCTAATCGCAAACTGTTGCCCAATCCAGTGCTCTACAAAAGCAAACAAAAATTTATATCATCAGCAAATTTTGCTCGTGAGATCAAATGAGGCTGCGGAGTCAGACACAACACGTTGCAAAAGAACTCGAGAAACGAGCGATGAGAAAGAAAAAAAAATGTGCATTTTTCTAAGTTTACTCCCGGGAGAGGCTGACTGTGGTTACCGTTAAGGTTCCACCTAGACTGACTGATTGCTGCGTATGGGCACGGCTTTATCAGAATTACTGAGCGCTGCATAACAAAGGGAGTGTTTGGAGAATGGGTACGCTGTGTATTGTTGTAAATGAGTGTGACTGAGAGGTTAGATACCATATGGCAATGAAGTCATCTGGCCGGGCCCTTCGCTGGAAGCCACACCCGAGCCCCAGCGAGAGACATGGGGCGCTGAGACAAAAGCAAAAACAATTTTTAATCGATTATGATAACCGCCATCTAAATCACGTCCCCTCCACTCCACTCTTTCTCCCCGCACTGTTGTACTCCTGCTTCACTCCTTCACCTCTCCCACTCTCATTTATTCCACCTCACCCCAGGGTATTCTGCTTTCTTGGCAGAACACCGGAGCAAGCCACCTGCAAACTCCCTCCCTCCCTCCTCCCCCTCCCTTAATCACACACACACACACACTTGAATGTTCAAGACACGCACACAAACTCAACTCTCTCAATCAGTCAGACACACAAGACAACACTCATTGCAACATGCATTTTGTGTGCGTGTACAGTGTTTCCTCTTGAGAGGCTCTTAACTCTATTCCAAGATGTGGAGTTGTACACGTGTATATTTTTTATCAGCAAAACAGAGCCAGGCTACATGCTGATTTTTTTTTTTTTTTTCTTTCGAAAAAAAGAAAAAAGGAAAAAAAGAAGCTTAATTCAAACAGATAACCTGTCTGACACGCATTCAGACACACAGAAACAAGTGCTGCACCTCTCGCTGGCTAGGAGATGAAAAACACATCTGAATCTGCCTTTCAGCACATCAGAAAGTGAACCTGCGAGACAAAACGGGATTTTCCATCATAAATTACGCTCTTTTTTTTCCTTTTTTTTCTCAGCGGCCATCCTCCGCTCTATTTGCTCTTTCCATCTTCCTATCCCTCTCTGCTCTATCCCATTAACTGTGTTTATCTTCTACACTCCTTTTTATGTTCGCTTTCTGCTTTTTCTACGTCTCGCCCCTTCTCATAGGCACTGATGGATGCCTGGATATTTAAACAAGGCCCTAAACTGTCGAGTAAGGTCAGGTTTACCATTTACAGTCCGCGGGGAATGTAACCTGATCATACTAATATCCATGCCTGCAGGTGTCTGCGGCAAAAGATCTTAAATGTACGAAGGAGCCTGTTTATTTGATTTTCAACATCAAATCCAAGTTTTACATTATAAGAAACTTCAAGAGGTGCGAGACGTAATCCAGAGTTGTGTCTCGGGATCCAATAATAGTCCAAACTGTGATAAGCACCATGCCACAGCTGCATTAGTCCTTCTCCACTGTCTTTGTGATAAATGTGCCAGATCCCATATGGCCCAAGTTACGAGAAAAATGAATATTACACTTTCCATGGTTTGAAATGTTTAAATTCCACACTGTCATCTGTAGCAGGACCTGTATCTCTGCCTGATGTACCAGAGCGGCTGCGCTGACAGGAATGACTGAGACAGCCTCGTAAATGGGTCACGTTGATTTGCCACGGGTCACGAGAAGAAATTGACTCAGTTTAGCGAAAAGCAAGGCTGGAAGTCGGAGCTCAGCGGGCCTTCGCTGTGTAGTGTGCAAAGCACAGTGTCTCAGGCCTGACACGCCTGTGTTTGACTGATTATAAACCAGCGGTCGCTGGGTAGTCTCACCGCTCTCTTTACTGCTCGGGACAGACACACGGGCTGGTGGATGGGCTTGCTCGCGGAGTTATAGCTCATCCTGGCCGACTGCCCCGTCTGAATGGGCGCCCAGGTTAGAAAACCTGTTTACAAAAGAGATGGGAGCATCTTTGTTGTGTGTACTGTTCGTCTGAAGTGTGTGTCCACGCTCACACAGGTATGAATGTGAACTCGTAAAATGAGCAAGCTCATAGCTCGGATCGGGTCTGTCAGAGCAGGTGTTGGTTGAGTCAGTGCATGTATCTGTAGCGCTGTTGTTTAAGGTAGTCCACGTCCCTCATTTTAGGCTCACCGAAAATTCACTGAGCTACAGGAAATAAAACAAACATTTAGAAACCAAGTGTAATAATAAAGATAAATTGAAAATAGGCAATGTGAGAGCAAGTGCGTTTTTTCTTTCCCAATTTTCAATCACCCAATTACTTTCAGTAATAAGTTGTTTAAAGCTGCACTAACGAGTGTTTTCATCTTATCTTTGGATCAAATGATGAGTTTTTGGTGTGAAGATTTGAGGAGAAACGCCTATTAGAATTAACACCCAACCCTGAAACGGCTTGCTTTTGGATTCATCTTAAAATCTAATCAATATTTAATATTTCTCACTGCTCTGATGAACTTTGTTTACGGAAGTGAAAAACTTCAGATACGCGAAGCAAAACAGACATTATCTCACACCAACCAGGTGATGAACACAGAGGTGCAGTTGTGCACTTACATCCTCCAGATTTCTATGAATTCAGCGCCACCCGAGATCTTTTGTTCCTTTTGGGTTTTTTTTGCCACTACTTCTGCGAGTTTTTAAGTATCACTGCAACATTGACAAAGGCCTTTAACTTTTCCATTTTACAAATTACCAAACTCACCATCGTGTTCCCTTGACGCTGGAGTGACAAAGTTTTGCTTCAGTGCAGGAAATTGTACAGCGCATAACTGATACATGTTTTCCGTTTTCCGTCATTATATTCACAGCTGAACGTGAAGAATCATATTCCCCTTGACTCGAATCAGCTGCGGATGATTAATGCAAACTTTTACCCTGCAGACCGAAGAAGATTCTGTTCTGTGTATTCTGAGCTCATCAGATTTATTCACAAACAAGAAGTGGACACCAACCTGAAATGACGCTCATTGCTCAAAAATGCAGGAAGTTGTCCCAACGCGAATATATCAAGTTAACAACTCCCTGGCACTGGTGTGAACAAGCCACTGTGTCCAATTAGCCAGGTCAGTTTTTTTAATGTTGTAACATTGTGTTTGTGTTTACGACTTGTTTGCACTTCAAATGCAAGTGGTAATAAATCACTGAAGGCCGGTTTTAAGTGTTTAATGTACACAGAATGGCAAAGTTATCCATCACAACTGGCCGTAGTTCAAGTTACTTGCCAACTGTTCGATGTAATTAAATCTTAGATACATTTTAGAATTAGCTTGGCTGTAATTTCCCGGACTTCCAGGTTTTGTTTCATGTTTAAAGTGAAACATATTTTCAACAGCCCTATTTGGAAATAAAGCAGGGAAACATAAGATCCGGCACTGATATTTCACTTCCCCTTCCACGGGGTCAAAAGATTGTTTCATCACTGCCTGTTAACTGTCTCACCCTGTAGGTCTGGATCCATAAACAGCCCGGTTGGAGAGCAGGTACCCTGGGGAAGGGACCAGGTTTCATCACTCATGGTGCTCGTCGGGTGTGCATCCCAAAGGGTAGAGGAGTGTGTAATAAAATGGCTTTGACTCACATCGGCATGGAGGAGGGTCGGAGCACAAGACAGTATCGCAGTCACTCCAGCATTCCTACTCAAACATCTGCTAAGGTCATTCAGACAGGGCTCTAGTCCGAACCCAATCCTTGTGAGTGGCTCTGGGATTCACTGACGGAAACCTGAGGTCGGAGATTTCCTTGATCGGAATGCCGGGCCTGGAATCGTCTCTTTCAGGTGTTTTTGTCCTGACTGTCTTACAATCGGTGCTCAGTCTGTAGCGGGCTTTGTTTTTCTGAAGCGTTACAGAAAGTCAGTAAGTGAGGATGGATCTGTGATCATTAGAGCTGTTTTAGAAGCTTAGTGCTCACTCTGTGAACTGGAGCAGTTGCAACCACAGAAAAACCACATGAGACCAGAAGTAGTGACGCAAGACGTGCGCCTGAGCAAAGCCTGGGAAACTGTGTCACTGAAAGTGCAGCGGTGCGTCTTACATCCTCCTTGTGTCTGTTTGTGCCTTGTAATGAAACATTTGGACAAGTATGTTCAATGGTGTCAGCAAATCGCAGAGATGCTTTGGTGAGAAAATGATCCCTGCGCTGGAATATGTCACGTCCATTACTTTCCATTAAATGATGATGATTATCCAGTATGTGACAGTTTTATTTTAATCAACTGAATGCAACAAAAAAAAACAGCTGCATATAAGCCAGTGCAAAAAAAATAATTATTAATTTGTCTGTCTAAATTCCCTGACCTGCTTACAGCATGATGCAATTCTGGAGTTTTATTAAAAGCAGGAGTATGTGACCACAGGAATACTGAAATGTAAGGCAGCTGAATAATTGCTTAATTTTAAAAGTGACTCAACTATGAACTTTGAATTCACTTGAATTTTGGTCAAGCCATCCCACCCTAAATGCCTGCTCCGTTCATGCATTGTACGTACAGCTGTGCAGCGATGCACTCCTCCTGTAGTGAATTACAGGAATGGCACACTGGCACAATCCGGTGTGAAAAACCCCAAGAAAGACACTGTAACGGTTCACAGAGCCATGCTGTGTTTTCTTTGGAAAGACTCGGATCACTGTGAGTCAACATGAAACTGGCAACTTCTGGAAATACCACAAGATCTGGAAAGTTGTGAGTTGTCAGTATTTTTGAGAACCAGGGGCCACTTTTGTTTGTGCCAGAAGCAGGGAGTTTTAGGTGTTTTCACACTTAGGTAGGCACACTTCTGCAACTCTCCTCCTCCAGCCTGGTGAATGATCTTATCCACTGGAGCTAACTCTCTATAATTTTATCGGACAATAAGATGCAGATGGTGGGAAGGCGTAATGTCTGATTCTCCCACATCTTCAGCGTGTGGGGGCATCTTGGTTGAGAAATTGTGAGACACTTTGAGGCATGAGAATAAAATCTGATGTGAAGATTACAGGATAGTGAAGCAAAATCTCCATTAGTGTCCTTCACATTGTGATGCATTATGCAACATTACCCTGATGTGCCATGTTACTGTGATGGTTAACAGACCTGGGACTTGGCATGATGAGCCTTTTTCCCAAGGACAAAAAAACAAATAAGAAAATCAAACAATAACTGTAATTGAGGACTTTGTAAAAATGTTGCATTGATGCTTATTTAATTTGTCTCTTGTTGATGTCTGCAGGGGCGATTTAATGTCAAACTACTGTGTCACAAAGCTCTCATTTGGTTTAGAAAATAAAGAAATGAAACTTTGGGAGAGTTTAAACAATTTCTTTCTACTACTGTGGTGATTTTTCTTTGTCATCTCATCATAGGCCTTCAGACCTTAACAAACCTTTTAACCATCAAGGTTTTAAGTTTGTGGCAGTTTATTCTGCTTCATTTAAACCTTGCATCGTCATAACTAATTAACAAGTACTCGTTTGGGATTTGATTGCTTGCAAGTCTGGGGGGCTTGATAAGCTCTGCTTCGTTCAGCCCTTTCTTGCACTATCAAAGTGTGTCGTTGTTTTTTCTTTTCTCTATTACTGTTTGTTTTGATGGTTGTGCTTGTTTGAGACAAATACAAAATCAAATCGGATCAAATCAAATTAAAAATGGATACCAAACAAACGCTAAGATCTCAAGAGGTTAAAAACCAAAAAAAAAGGGGGTGCTTGGACAAAGTTTAGGGGTTTGGCCAAAAAACGGGCTAGACACGCCTATGGATGTCTGCAGTCAGAGCCCGTCTGCAACAAAAAACTCACACCTATGGGAGCAGCCTCCCTGCAGACGCTGAGCGTTAAATCCAGACATGTATCGATAAAGTGTGAAATGAGAGCAGGCTGCACGTTAAAGCATTATTGAGAGTTTAACAGTAAAAGATGCATGAGTATAAGGTGATAGAAGTTTGGGGAAATTATTGATGCACGCCAATAAAATTACCCTCAAGTTACTGCAGATGCCAGGTGATAAATAAAAGTGTCTTTTAGGAGTTGTGGTGACTGGGACCTTGAATGTTGATGGCTCTGGTGTGATTGTGTTCCATTATTTTGAATTCATGCTATTTGAAGTTGCAGTATATTTGACATTGTTTGCATTTAGTTCAGCACATTGTTCATCAAAACCTCCCCTTGATATGGTCCCAGAATCCTTTGCTCATTTACCGTTGGTCAGTTTGTTTTTATCAGATTACACAGACTTTCAAACTAAACCAAATCGGGTCATAAGAAAGTCATAGCCGCGCCTTTTTTTTTTCTTTCTTTTTTTTCTTTTTTTAAGTGGAACTAATAGAAAAGCCAATGAGCAACACAAAAAGTGTGTGTGCGGTTTTGTGTAAAGCTGTGTGGTATGCATATCAGTGTGTGAGGGCATGGGTGTGTGTTTGCCTGTGAGAGGCCCAGCGAGTGGGAGAGTCAGGCTCTGCTGGGACTCACAGCTGTTTCATGGTGCTGTTCCAGGAAGAGCTGCTGGACTTGTTAGTGTTTACTGGCAGCCAGTTTGTGTGTCTGTGTGTGTATCTCTGCGTCGGCGTGTCAGGCGGGTGTTGGTCCACTCTTCTCCGGACAGTCATGCTCTCTTCTTCAGCTGCCCTCACGATCCTCTGATTTTCCTTTGAGTTTCACAATAAAATTAGACGGTGACGGTAATCTGTGTTTCTTCAGTCCCCGCGATTCCAATGGAGTGATGCCTCTGTTTTGTAGAAGATCGTTCACAAAATTAGCTTTATTACTGGAACAAGTAGCCGTGAACAGAAAGAGTGTTAAATTTAGAAGGCAAATAATAAACATAAGTTAGTCAGATAAGATTTGGCATCTGACTTCCCCACTATTATATATATATAGAATTAGTTTGAAATCAGGCTTAAAAAATAAATAAATAAAAGAATAACTGGGACATTTCAAACACCAATCAGCCACAACATTATGACCACCAACAGGCCAAGTAAATAAAATTGACAACGTTGATGTTGTGACAATATATATATAAGTTCTGCTTGGAAACCTTTGGAACTGGAATCCGTGTGGATGTTACTTAGACGTGTACGAGCCACCTAGACCAGACCAAGCACCCCCACCCCATAGCGATGGCAGCAGGACTCACACGACACCCTCAGAAGGCCCATGTCCATTCTCTGATAAGTCACAACTGTTTTGGAGACACAAAGGAGACCTACACAATATTAGGAAGGTGGTCATAATGTTATGCTTATAATGTTTTATAATGTTTTGATCTGTGTATATGTTCTACTAAATGTGTTGCGCAGTTTATAAAACATTATGCTCAGGAAATTTGAAAATTTGCAGTTTGAAATGTGCATAGAAGTGAAAAAAAAGTGTTTTTCTTTAAATATAATTTGATAACAATTAACCATTTGCTGTTCATCAGCACTTCTCTCAACATTTGTGATCATTGCCCTTAAAACTCTGTTTCCATCCAGAAATAACACATTGACTATGTCACATAGATATGTTTTAAATTGGTACGACTCCCCTTGACACTTTATGATGATTACACAGAGTGAAACAGCCACGGTACGTGTCATTTCTCTATGTATATTCTCTATGTATATATTATTTGGTATTTGATATCTTTAAGAACTCCACATTATCCACTATAATCTAAGTTAAGTTCTGTGTGTTTGCCTGATATCCTGCTCCTCTTTCTGTCTTTCTGCCTCTGGATATGTCGCAGGTTAATTTACTGCAGGTATAAAAACCAAAAAAAAAAAGAAAAAAAGAGAAGAACTCGTAACTACAAAGTTGTTCTTTTTCCAAGCCTAATGCTACCTACAGTATTTCACAGTGACAGAGACTGAGTAAATATTCCACTGAATATATGTCTACAGGAGAAGAGCTGTGTATCTATCATGACACTGTAAGTCCCCTCAGTTACTCCTCAGCCCCTCATGGGTCTTGTCACACTTTGAAAGGCCAGGAGAACAGACTAAACATGGTGAGACTGGCCTTTCTCCCCGCTAAGCTCAGAGGTGCCTGGGCCAGGTGCAGATGGGCTTAGCTGAAGGGTGCAGGCAGCAGAGTGTGTACACATGAGTGTGAGTGTGTGGGTGTGTGTGTGTGTGTGTGTGTGTGTGTGTGTGTGTCGGCTGTCCTCCAGGTGATGGGGAGAGGAACGCGATACCTAACAGGACATGATGTCAGTTGGAAGTCTGAGTTTTTTAGTGTGACGGAGGGGTTTGCCGTTGCGCTGCTTCTCATGGAATGTTGAATGTTTCTCTTCACTTCGCCGTCCCTATTTTCACGAGGTTTCATGTTCAAAGGAATTTCCCCCGAAAACCCTCTGTGTAACACAAAAACCACAAGGCTGCTGTGTGTGTGTGTGTGTGTGTGTGTGTGACTCCTTATGTTTAAATGGGTTAGCGGTCTGGTGCATGTGAAGGTGTTTTTTTTTTTATTATTACTTCTATCATTCAGAGGACCAAATGTCCTCTTCCAAACAGAACGTGAGGAAACTCCTGTACAGTAAGGACTTCTGTTGATTTTATTATAAGGTTATAGCTGTAGCCTAACTGAGAAAATGTTAGAATTGTAATTAGTTTACAAAGGATGTACAGTTCAACATGTTGTTATCACTCATTTTTATTATTTTCTATAGGCTATGATAACATTTTCTCTCTCTGGTTAACCAGAATTACTTGGAGTAGAAAGCAAAAGGCAAACTAAACAAATTAAAATTGCCTATTGTAAACATTTATCGCTGTTTACGGGCCACTGTCGACGTTGTCATTATGTTCATTTCGTCTTTTTCAGCCTGGCAGCATGTGTTTCGGGCCTATTTAAACGTTTCCATCGTTTTCTCAGATCTCGGGTGATTTGGTAATAAATAAAAAGAAAAACAAAAAAAACAAAAAAACGATGACACTAATGAGCTAATGTCAAACATGTTAGCAAATAATGGCCTACTTATGCATCTAGCCAGCGCAGAGGAAGTATTTCATTTCGATCTTTGTCCAATAGTGTACCTCCGACGCGGTGGCGTGAGACCTCCTGACGTGACATACCGTATCTAGGTCTGGTTTGTCCTACATTCACCAGATAGCATCTAATTTTTACTCTCGTCTGTTTGGTTCTGGCAGGGAGCGTGCAGTATGCGAAAGCAGGTGCCTGCTCCTGCTAGAAAACGATGCTGATGAGAGTGGTGAGACTGAACCAAAACACTGAAAATGGGGAAATCCAAACAAAGCGCTGAAAGGTGTTGAAAAGCCCCGCAGAGTTGGGAGAGGAACTTAATATTCGGCCGATGACGGCACATCAACCCCTCCACATTACACATCTGATATATAGCTCTACGTGAAATTATTGATTAGTTTAGAGTTACATTTCAAGGAAGAACGATGTTCAGCTGTGAAGGGAATCTGCTCGGCAGAAGACCTCACAAGTACGACAATGCGAGCGTGTGTGCGTGTGTGTTAGCAGTCCGTGCTGGTGTGCGTGAACTCTTTGGGGGTATATAAGGTGGAGATTACATCGAGATAAGAGCGGCCAAAAAATGGCCTCAGGAGTCCCGCAGGAGGACCTCAGTGAAGGAAGCAAGAGGAAATGGGTCCAGAGGCCAGATTCAGCTGTGTATATATTCTGTGGGGATCTGAAAGTGGCCATGTACCCATACTCCTCTGCCTCCCACCACCCACTCCCTCATTCCCTCCCTCCCCTTCCCTCCCCTCCCTCCCTCCTTTGCTTTGTTGGCCAGCGCCACTCCATGCGTCTCAGGGCAGATTTCTCCCACAGTTGGGAGTGCTGGGTTGTGTGGCGGCCTGTTTATACTGGAGCGTGGACTTCCTAGTGGCAGCCTGCACCTATCTAAACATCCCCCCGGCCGCTGCTCTGTGTTCCCGGCCTCGCACAGCCTCCATCCCTCCTCCTCCTCCTCTTCCTCCTCCTCCTCCTCCTCCCGCCTCATCCCCACCCGGCTCGCTCTGCTCTCTCTCACACCCACTTTTTCGCTTTATCACTTCTTCGCTGTTCATCTTTCCCCCGTTTTCTCTCCGTCCCTCACTTTCCCTCACTCATTTCTTTTACACTACGTCTTCCCTTTCTCCAAACCACATCTTCCTGGTTGTGCTTTTTCTTCCATTCTTCCGTCGTGCTTCAGATTTGCACTTTTACCATTGAGTTTGTTATGCTGTGAAAGAAGAGAAAAAAAAAGCAGGGGAAGAAAGAATTCCTCAGAATAAACTGACTGTATCTTTTTTTTTTTTTTTTCTCAGTGGACTTTTTCTTTAACTTGTTTTGATTAGTTTTTACTCAGTACTTGCAGTTAATTGCTGCTATGTGTTACTTTTTCACGTATTTTTTTAATCTTCTGTCTCTATATGATAAGGAAAACCACGAAACAAACTAGACCTTGTTAGAGAATGGTGCAGTTACTGTTGACCTACTTTGTGATGCATGCTGAGACGTGATGCATCTGAAATCAGTGTGCTGGGATGTAAACGACAAAGCGAGTCTAAGTGGCGTTGCTTTTGCAGGTATTTGGTAATGAATTCCAATACTGCATACATTTAGACTGAAATTAGAGATTATTCCAGCATTTTTCTGGTTAAGGGAAAGTTAGGTCGGGGAAGCTAAATTTACTACAAATCAACCCAAGGGAAACATAAACTTCATTTCCAAACTTCATATCAGCTGACACAACATTTGTGAAGACATTTCACAAAAAACTGCAACTGGCACTAAAGGAAAAATGAAGTTGAAGAAGAAGAAGTGGATTCATTTAGTTGTAGATCTGTCTTTATTTTTGTTATTACAAGAAAATATGATACAACGTCAAAATCTGGAATATCTCATTTTTAATCACAAATTACAGTTTTTGTTCAGGCACACACCTCTGTAGAAATATACATCAATCGGGCATAACATTATGACCACCTACCTAATGTTGTGTATGTCTCCTTGTGTCTCCAGAACACTTGTGACTTATCAGAGAATAATGCGCAATGTTGTTAGTGGGGGGCCTCTGTGGATCAGGTTTCTTCCAGTACATCCCACAGATACTTGATCAGTTTATAATGTAGTGAATTTGGAGGCCGTGTGTGTGTGTACCTGTGTCAGGCTGCATGCTGCTGGAGATGGCTGCTGCCATCGAGGAGTGTCATTGTTATGGGGTGGGGCTGCCTGGTCTGGTTTAGGTAGATGGTACATGTCTAAGTAACATCCACACAAATGCCAGGTCCAAAACGTTCCCAGCGGAACATTGT
Organism: Mugil cephalus; assembly: GCF_022458985.1. Lineage (NCBI taxonomy): Eukaryota > Metazoa > Chordata > Actinopteri > Mugiliformes > Mugilidae > Mugil > Mugil cephalus. The sequence goes on from NC_061778.1 coordinate 8,967,698, forward strand.
ATTGTCACGAGATGGTCGATGTTATTTACTTCTCCTGTTGGTGCTCATAATATTGTGGCTGATTGGTCTGGTCTAGGTGGGTGGTACACGTCTAACAAACATCCACATGAGTGTTCCCAGGATTGCAGTGGCCTCAATAAATCTTTAATTGAAATGTAAGAACTTTGAAACCACTGGAGCTCTTCCTAAGTTTGGTCGTCCAACAAATCACAGTAAGTCAACAAGAAGGAATCTTGTCGAAAAGGTCTCCGAAACCAGAGAAGTGATTTAAGCCGAGCCTCAAGAATCTGCTCTTCACTGAGATTATTGTGTCAGTATGGTGAAGCAGGGTGGTGGCAGCATCATGTCGTGCCGGTGGTTCTCTGCAGCAGGGCAGGGACCATGTTGGAGTCGCATCTTTTGATTGGCCCCGTCAAAGTATAGACAAACCCCAACAGAACATAATCACGTCTAGTTTGTTTGAGCATGACGGGATCATCGAGGATAAATGAGAAAAAAAAAAATCCCAAATCCAGAGACTAATGTGAGAAGACTCAAAGCTGTACTGGTTGCCAAAGGGGCTTTTACAAAGTAATGAATTCAGTTTGCAAGTACTTAAGGGCAAATAAAGATCAGAAATAAGTTTGAAAAATAAAATAAAAACTATTTTCACTTTTAGCCATCAGTTTCTGAATGCGTAAGCGATTTTGTGAAAGAGTTGAGCTGCTTGTGGCCATAGATAAAAAGTCAAGGGATCATGAAGATTCATCATCGTTGGACTATTGATGCCGGTAGATAAATCTCACCCCAATCCATCTGTATGACCTACAGACCTTTCCTAAGCTGCACCAGCTAACATATCCATGCATTTATTCATAAAAAAAATCATATATGTATAACTGACCATCTCAGATCAGATGGCGCCGATGCTGTTTACATTTGTTTTTCACCTTGTCATTTACAGCCACTAATTGTGTCATTATCAGTTGATTACGGTATCACTCACTGTTTCACACACCCACGCAGACACATACAGTACACACATGTCAAACATATATCACGCCTCCCTTTGTTTGTTTATTTGTATGATTATCAGCTCCTGTCCAAAAGAGCAGCAGCAGGATATCTGGTGTAACACAATAGCAGCGTCTGTTCCCCGGGGAGCTCTCTCTGCTCTGTACTGTAAGACCACTGGAACATCCAGTGCAGCATTAGTGATTATGTCCAGGGAACGGCGTGCTCTCTGCAGCACTCTGCCTCGAGGCAAGCTGAGAAGGCTAGATCATTGGGTTGTTTAGGTCTGCAGACAACTGGTTTCATTCCCAGCCTCTCCACCTTCTGCACTGGCGAGTCCTTATCTCAGTCATGGTTTTGCGCTGTTGAAGAATGAGCTCTCTCGGGGGATCCCCTCAGCTCGTTTTGGGCTGTTTGGTTGATGCGAGTGGTGCTGATTGAATGATTTGTTCTGGTGTAGTCAGTCTGCGGTGAAGTATGTTGGACACGCAATGACTGTGAAGTCTCCCGGGACATGCATGAATGTTCACGCTCGCCTTGGGTGAAGAATGCGTGTGTAAAGTGTGGGTGAAGTTGAGAGTGTGAAGTATGGAGGTCCGGCGAGAGTAGGGCCAGAGAAAGCTCCAGTGAAAGCGTGCCCTTGCTGACAGATGAATTGCTCTAATTAGAAATCCATAACATCCTGCCACATGGCCGCCTTATCCCCAGCACACTTCCTGCTCTGGACCAGGCTGACGACAGCCAGCCCCGCTCCTTCCGTCACTCTGAGCGAGGGAACGAATCAACGAACGACTGTGGGTGTCTCTTCCAGCACATGCCCCAAGCACAAGTCTTATCTGTCAGTTCCCCCTTTTCTTGGACCATAAGTGAGCATATGTCAGTGTGTCCGCCTGTTTGTGTGTTGGATGCATGTGTGTGTGTGTGTGTGTCATCCCAAACCTTTGTGTCTGGGGTCTTTCTCAGCTGACTGGCTCTCTGTCTCTATCACTTCCTCTGTTTTTGCCACTCTCAATCACACTGCTGCTCTATCCGTCTGCCTCTCGCGTCTCTCCCCCACATTCCCCTTCCTCCCTCCTCCTCTTCCTCCTCCTCCCAGGTGTCTGGATGGGGGGCACGAGTTGAAGGAGTCCAGAAACCAGCACGAGGAATACAGATGATAACAGAGGTTGCGGGCCTGGCTTGTATGTAAGGAGGGTTCTTCTCTGGCAGCAGCGCCCGTGCCAACTCGGTGGATACACAGCAGGCCACAAGACAATCTCCTGCGCACATTAAGCAAGACATAACAGAGATCCATGGCCCATCATAAACATTATGCAAAGCTTAATGGCTCTGCTGAATGCTCTGCTCTATCTCTGGCCCATTATGGGATGAATGGCTCTGAAGTAAACTTAATGGGACTGCAGCTGCTAATCTCGGCGATGATGAGAGGCTTCGAGGCAATCGTTCCTCTCGAGATGATGTTAATGAGTAAGTTTTTGCAGGTAAGTGTCGGGGCAAAGAATATAACAACACGAGGTGTCTTAATGGGGTGTCTCGGTGCTGCAATATGCCAAACGTGCTTCATTGCACACTGGGGGTAAATTTGCAGGTGCCTGAGGCATGCAACAGCACGCCCCCACCTCAAATCCACGATTATTGTACTGTACGTTTTATTAATGGCGCAGTTGATTGTTAGCGAAGGAGCAGATCTAGAGTCTGGCACCTTGATAACAGGTTAAATGGCTGTTAATTGTTTTAACCCTTTAAGACCTAAACATCTGCCCACAGATAAAAAAATAAATAAATAAAAGATTGCGGTATTTGAATTACTGTAACTCACAACAAAATTCAAGGTGTGGCTGAACACTGAAAGTTGCGCTTTCTGGGAGGGGGGAGGGGGGAGCTGCGATTACGTTAATGGTGACGCACTGCTGTTGTTGTCAGCTGCAGGTTGGTTGGCGATGCGAGACAGGGGGAGCCCCAGGAAGCGAGAGTTGTTTGGGAGAAATTGTTATTAAAAACCAAGTTAATAATACCCTTTAAATGTCATGAAGGTCTCTAGACAAAAGCACAACGTCTCAGTTTTCAGCCACACTTTTGAATTTTGAGTTACGGTAATTCAAAACCCGTGATCGCCGGCGATCTGAAGGGCTAAATGGACAATATTTCCCCTTTAATGTAGTTATTTTGTGCCGACCAGGACCGCAAAGAAGACAGAAGTGTGTGTGTGTGCATCTTTCAGTAGCCATATTTACGCAGTTTCCTGAAAAAATAAAATGTAAACTGGACTCCGAGTGCTTGGCAAGAATGTCTTTTGTTGGCCGAATCAGGTACAGGATCTCAAAATTAGAGCTATTTAAACAACTTCGTCCTAATCGCGTGTCTTTTAATCAGCAGATTTTCCACTTCAGATAAAACTTTTCTCTCTACAAATTTCTGGCATTTTCACTCAGCAACTTAAAAAAAAAAAATGCAAACATAAACATGTGTATGGAGATGCGCCAAAATACACCTTCCCCATCAGTCCCGCTTGCTCCTTGTTGTTTAGATCTCATTGCTCAGTTGAACCTTGTGTGCGGTTTACATTGTTTTCAGGCTCATCGAACTGTTCGGTGACCTCTTGCGCCCGTGGATACATACTCTTGTCATCTTAGAGGGGGGAGAAAAAAAAAATGTAGCGAGAAACTTTCCGAAGGATGGAAGCAATCACTGAGAATGGTATTGTATTTGTTGGCATATCGTGCCCTCCTAGGGAAAGATTAGACTGAAACGAGAGCGGGGAAATTCACCCCACCTGTTTTTAATATAGTTTTTATCCTTCATTTTAAGCTGGCATTCCTGATATCACAGGGTGTAGCTAGCATGCAATGGGTTCATTTAAAGAAGTGAAAGTGAAATGTTTTGACACAGAAAAAAAAGCATCTTTTACAGCGCCATTGCATTTATTTTTTTAATTTTTTTTTTTTTTTGCATTGATTGAATTGATGCAATGTCAAAATACACGCAAACACACACTCTAATGTAAAATGCAGCTTCAGACAGAGATGTTGTGCTTCTGCGGTCAAACACACACAATGTGGCACTGTACAATTCCCTGTGGTCTAAGCAGACTGGACCACTACTATTGTTTTTATCCCTTTTGTCTTTTCGGTGACCCCGCAAACACACAAGAAAACACTCACACACACACACCAGCAGACATGTACTTCTGGCTTCATGTTTAAAGTATGCAGTTTTTTTTTCGTGTGTGTGTGCGTGTGTGTGTGTGTGTGCGTCTGTCAAGAAAAGTAAGAGGAGGGGGGGAAAACAGGCAACGGAGAAGGGAGAAGTGGGACAAGAGAGAGTCAGAGAAAGAGGGAGAGCGGGTTGAGCCACAGAACAACGCTGCTGCGAGCAGCTGTGGCACTCCCAGATTTCCCCCTGATTGCTTTCAGCTGGTACTTGAACCCTGGGCCTTTTGGGTTTTGGAGGCCAGCCCAGACCCCACAATCCCCCCAGCGCCCCATCCAGCTGCCTGACCCCTCCCTGACCCCGCGCCGAGGATAGGAAAATACGAGCCGTGCCAAGCCAGAGAGACTCTTTTATTTTGCCTGCTGGCATGCTGCCGGTGACCAGGGCTTACATAATGGGAAACATAGCAGGACCCAGGAGAAACAGCCCCTGCCCCCCCTTTTCTTTTTCCTTACCAATCGATCCTCCCCTTTCTCCCCCATCTCCTTTCTCTTCTTCTTCTTCTTCATTTCTTTTCCCACTCCGCTCCCCTCTCACCCCCATTTGCTCCATCCTCTTCCTTCCCCTGTGCACTCTGCCTCCCCTCCTGTTTGTGATATATCTTTTTGGGCCCACTCGCCTGGGCACATTTATTACAGACAGCCTCGACACAATCCTGAAGCCGAGCCACCAGCAACACAACGGCACAATGCGCACACACACACACACACACAGACACGCTGACACACGGAATTGCAGAAGCGCACACACGTGTGGGCGAGTGTTTGCATACTCTGAAGCATTAACAGCTTGTGTTGTGCTTGCTTGTGTGGAGAACTTAAATGGAAGAGAGTGCATGTGGTAGTAAAAGCTTACTCTCTGCATGAGGGCAAACAGAACAGTGATACATTATTGCATATAATAGCGTTTTTATCTCTTGTTTTATGTCTCCAATGTGGTTATGTGATGACTTGAGATTGATGTCTTGCTTTTTGCTTGCACTAAATCGTGTTAATCACGTTGGAACGGCAATAAGGTTTTGGAAATTGAATAATGAATTCTCTAATTTGGAAAGAAACAAGATTGTGTGTTTGGCATCAGTATTTTAGCTCTTTGTAGCGTAGTTTCGTAGTGGTAAGAAGGCAGCGAGTGTCTGCATGTTTGCAGTCTTTCACTTCACATTTTTAGTCAACACACTTTAGGAATACAAATCCTGTCTGTAGCCTTTTATTGGGTTTCACTATGACCCTCCTCACAAGAATTCATTTGGAAATGCAAAGCAGAACGAGTAAAAGAGAGCACTTGGTGGGTTAGAGTTGGGCTTTCTTTTCTGTCTGAACTCAATGTGGAAGATCCCAACTGCCAAGTGACCTTTCCACTCATGTTATCCTCTCCATTTGATAAAGTCCTCCGGGAGCCAATTTGGAGGTGATCATAAACCAATTAGTTGTACAGTGTTATTTCAGGATGACATCACCAGACCGCAATGATTGAGTTTAGTGAGGTCTAGACCGGCTCACCACAGCTGAAGCACACACCACAGAAATAGGTGGTCTGTGTCTGCTTAATAAAAACCCCAAAACAAGAGTAGAGGGACTATTAGTTCTATTTTAGTTTTTGATCCTACTTGATTGAGTACCATTACGGCACAGATGGCTGAAACTGTGTAAAAACAAATGCACATGAGGGAGGAAACCGCTTTTCCTTCAGATTTATTACAACTTGGGCATTATTTTTACACTGTAGTATATTAGGTATCCTAGCACCAAAGTGAGAACATGGCAACGCTGCTAAAGAAACGTTGGCAGGACCGAGGCATTAAAATAATAATCTGAATTAATTGCCTTTCCACTTTGCCATGCTGTTCATGTTCAACTTATTTCGTGTTGGAAGGGTTTTGTTATTTGCCCTCACCAGTCCATGGCTCGTTACACGTCTTTCCCTGCTTTCCGTTTATGTCGACGTGGCGGCTGCCTTATTTCTTCCATAACCGTTAATTTTGAGTTGAGTGCAGCGTGTAGAAAGTCTGGCTTTTACACCATCTTCTTTGTTCACCCTAATGATCTCTATTTATTTGGTGAAGTGGCACAACCGGCTGAAAGCTGCGTGATCAATAGATATGGATGGAATAAAAGAAACAGAAACACAAGTGGCAGGTTTTAAAAACCGCCGCGCTACTTTGTCATTTCAGATAACTTCTGATTACATACGAGTTTGTTGAAAACTTGAACGATTGTGTGACGCCGTGTTTTGTTGCCTTGTCAGACTCAACTGGAGAGGTTCTCCTCGGGAACATTTTGGAAAAGGGAAGGGAACACACAAATAAAGAAACTTGACCGGTGATTGGATTAACCACCTGTCTGTCAACGTCTATCGCAAATTACACACAACTAACCGCAGTCTGGGAAGGAAGGCTAGCAAGCAGCGAGTGTAGCAAGTCATCAGGCAATTCTTCTCGCCGTCTCTGCGAGGAAAACTATCGCATAAAACGACACTTTTGCTCGCAACCGCCGTCACAAAGCACACCCGTTAGCTGCCTGTAGTTTGCTAATGGGCAACGCTTGACGCCTGGAAAAGCTGGAGTGTGTGAGCTCACAAATCGAGCAATACTCCAGCTGCATTACTAGGTTTTAAGTCGTGTTACAACATTTCCAGAACTCAGCAATTAAAGATACATCTGACCATATTGTGTATTTTTCTAGTTGTCAACAAGTCCTGATGAAGACGATCAAATCCAACAATGGTTCTTCTAAAAGACTCCATTGTTGTACTTTGTACATCTGGGAGTCAATCCTTCATTACAATCGTGTGTATATGGGCACTGGATCTTACTTACTAGTAACATACTGATCTGCTGCCATAAATATTTTTTAATGACGCCGTGTCTTGAACGGGAGGGAACATCATTAATACCCACGGACATTATGGTAAACACTACGAACCAGAATCCTCCATATAGTTGAGGTTGGGCAAGCGTTAACCCTGAGCAAACACAGGATCACACCTAGTCACAGTCTCCCCATGCATCACACTCCAGTTCTTTCCTTTGCTTCGTTTCTCCTTCACCTCCTCATCACCCGCCTCAGTATATCATCTCCCTCTCACTTTTCATCTTTTCTTCTCCTTGTGTCTCTCATTTCTTACAACAAATCTTCGTTCCTGGGAAGGTCTCAATAGAGCAGAATAAGATTAAGTCATGGACGGGTGTTGAGGGAAAACGCTGACCTCTTCTCCTCCCTTTTGCTCTATCTTTCATTTTTCTGTCTCTCTTTCTTGGCTCTTTTTCTCCCCTCAGCGCTCCTTTATTCTCACTCTCCCATGTACCCCCAGCCTTCCAGATTGTAATAATAGTAATAATGATAATAACGGTGATGGGCCCGGTGACGGTGATGTAAAGAAACATAATATTAGAATAACAAACACACTCTCCAACCAATGGCCATCGTATGACCTCTGTGGATGTGAGTGTGTACCTACGTGTGCGCACAATCTCCCTCTCTCTCTCTCTCCCGAGCTTCTGAGACTCGGGTTTGTGTGTGAGAGAGACAGAAAGACGAAGGGAAAGAAGAGATAGAGAGCGAGTTTGCTGGCATGCTGTATATACGGTCACTTCCTCTCCAGTTTAAACAGAGCAGGCTGTGCTGGCAACCTCCGCTCCCCACTCCAAATGGTTTGCATCATGTTTAAAACCCCCCTCCACCCCTGCCACCACCCCCCCTCCTTCTCCCCCCTCTCTCGCCTTTTCTCCCCCTCTTCCTTTCTCTATAAATCATCAAAATCTCAAACTTTATGTGTTTGAAAAAAAAGAAGAAAAAAAGACACCCCTTTGCTTTCTCCCACCAGAAGGGCATAAGAAAAAGGCTATAAAATAATTCTAGGATCTCTTTCCACTTCAAACACACACCCTCCTCCTTTCACCCCCCCCTCCAGCCCTCACTTGGCCTCTTGTCACCTCTGTGTCCTGGTCGTAGTGCTCACACACCCTACCTCAAAGATCGAAATGGCTCCAGTAAGGCACCGCATAAGGCCTCAATAACCAGAACACCTCCACGGATGGATTTCTTTGCTATACCCTCCTGTTTTTTTTTTGTGAATCATCACGCTCGTCCCCTGCGGTTACTCACTAAACGCCTGGGTGGGACACAAATGGTCCAATTTTAAAACTCTGATAAGAGTTCGCATGTGGCTGAGATCACCGACTGGGCGCAAGATCTGCATCATTAAAAAAAAATGACACAACAAAACAGAAACATATTTGATATTTGTACTGCCAGCTTTGAAACAGACCGTGGTTAGAAATTCCAGACGAGAAACCATTTGCAGTTCATTTCTTGCCCTTAAAATCTGTTTGTGTGGCAGATGGCAGGACATCCTAGTGGCTGAGTGGGTAAGATGTAACCGCTGTACCTCTATTTCTGTTCAGGCTGAGGATCTTGGTTGTGTATTATGCCTCTTACATCCTTACTTTTACAGAATATACACTGGAATATACATCAGGCATAACATTATGACCACCTTCCTAATACTGTGTAGGTCTCTCCTATGCCATGGACATGCGCCTTCTGAGGGATCTAGTGAATTTGGGGACCAGGTCAACACCATTTTTTATTTATTTTTTTGTTCTTAAACTGTTTTTTGCGTGTGTCTGTGTCAGGTTGCATCCTGTTGAGAATGGCTGCTGCCATCAATAAGTGTCATTGCTAGGGGGTGGGGGTGTCTGGTCTGGTCACAAGATGATCAATGTTAGTCACTTCTGTCAGTGGCAAAAAGAAAAAGAAAACTAAAGTCATTGTTTATTACTTTCCTTATTTTTAATTGACACCTGTCTGAACATCACCCCCCCCCCCCCCCCCCCCCCCTTTTTAGTTGCCTCCACTTAACGGGACACCTGCTAAATAAACTCTTAGGGAAATAGTTGAGACAAAATGCAACATAGGCACAGAAACCATTACATGTTGTCTGCAGGGCCTTGAGTGCAACACCTATGGCTGAGGACGATGGCGACAACAAGCACAGTGAGGAGCAGGACGAAGAAGAAGAAGAGTACAGAACTTCAGGTAAGCAGAAGCTAATGCTACTCTTGTGGAGTCCTGCAAACCTTGACTAAATGAAGCAAAGTAAATGCTAATGGTGAATAAACTGGCTGGTGTTAGTGAGGTTGTGTTTAATGACATTAAAATACAACAACAAGACTACGTGCTTGACTGAGCTTCAGTAGTAGCAATCTAGCTAGTTGTTATGTCATAGTGTTACCAGACGTCCACGATTTCTGGGGACAGTCTCCGATTTGGATAACCTGTCCCCGAAAATGTATCCGATTTTACCGTTTTATGAATGAAGAAAAAGTAAATAAATTAATTAAATAAATAAAAGGTTGCGCCCGGACTTCAAACAACCGTTATTACCGTAACTTGATACGCTATCGATCACGCTGTTGCGCGCAGACTACAACTATTACGGTAGCCGGTCGCGCTGCTATTGACATTACAGACATATCATTTTCAATATAGCAAAATAAATGGGACCGTAATTGTCTCTGTTTTTTTCATATCATATTGATATCATTCACTTTTTTTTAGCAGTTTTTTTGACATAATATATACAGAAAAAAGTACAACAATGGTCAAGATAAAATACAGTTACAAAACAGAAATAAAACAAAACTAACAGACAACTAATAGCCAAAAACGAAATAAAAGGTATTGAGTTCAGGCAATATTATATTTTTCACACAAACATCTTGTTTTCATTTTCCAAGTAGGACATCAATATTCCTTTAAAAACAATAATATTTGGAACAATGAAATATGGAATTTGGTCAAAATTATGATAAGGTTGATTAGATACATTTTGGCTAGCCTTATTTTTTCATTTTTTGACAAACCGAATGGTACATGCTGAATATTTAATTTAAATGAAAAATCATCTTTGGAACTTAAAAAATTATTAAATTATCAATCTAAAAAGTATGAATGCAAGTAGACTCCCAAAATAAGGGAGACACTGCACTACCATTACCCCTAGAAATGTGCAAAACCTAAATATCACAATAAAAACCTGGTAATGGAAACGCCTACATTTCAACATTTTGTTCTTTCAGATGTATCGATACAAAAGTGTATCACAAAGTGCAATAAGAACACACTTCCCCATCAGCAGGGAGATGACGCAGTAGGTCATGTGACCAGTTCATTTGAAGTCCATCATCCTCATAATGACTTCACAAACAGGAAACCTAGCTAGCACATTTAGCAAACTTTTACTGGTAGAAAGCAAGCTTATGTTTGACCCGGTGAGCAAAAAACTTTGTTGCATCAACTATTAGACATCAGCATTAACTGTGAGTCATCTAGCAGTGTTTATTTATTTATTTATTGTATATTTATTAGGCTATAGGGAGAACAGTGTTCTTTTGAGGTCTGACAAAATGCATGCAATGCTACTTAATTTGTAAGAAACTGGTCAGATTTACAAGTAGATAGGTTATGTCTCCTCCTTCTTTCACACAGGATGCCCTCTTTTGTTTTTAGAGGAGTCATCGTTATTCAGCGCTGCTTTATCAGAAAACACAAATCAGTTCAACAGTTTATTCAGTTTACTGTTTCCCATTTATGTGACGGTATACATACTTTTTACACCCTATTAATCTCTCCTAATAGTGTTGTATACATGTTCAGAAGAGTGTGGTGGTTGGTGGTGTGTGATTCATTGTGGTTAGCCAGTCTGAACCAAAACACCAGGCCTGATGTTCCTTCATTGTTCAGTTTTTTTTTTTCTTTCTCTCTGTTATAGACTGAATGGTCCCGGTCCAGCCCTGATCTAAACAATCTGTTTAAGGGCAACTTAATACAAAGATGAAAAGTATTGGTTCACTGAATGCACCTGGTTGAAAGTCTTTACGCTCTTGAAACTATGTCATAGTGTGCTGACCACTGTATGATTACTTTTTTTTTTTTTTTTATCTTTCATGTGAGTGCAGCAGAGGGACAATCGAAAATAAATTGGTGTTATGATGGGAGTTAATCTGCTTTTGGAAGCTTTAGTTCACTTTGTTTCCAAAAATCTGATTCAGTGATTCTTTTACACTTACCTGGTATATGGATCTGGTTTCTGATACCTGCAGTCTGATCAGACGCTGTGATCTCCATATTCCCAGACAGGAAAAGTGTTTTTTTTTTTGTTTTTTTTTTTTTTTAAATAAAAAAGCCAGTAGCGTAACCACAATTTAGGCAGCCAAAATTTGTGGTTGAGTGTGTGCGGTCTTGTGTGCCAAAAGGATCAAATGTTCCTCAGTGAACTCAGTCGGATTCTACTTATCTATTAATTGTGCGTTTAGAGTGTTGACGTGTTACTTTGATTTCTTCCTTTTGTGTGTTTACGTTCACCCAGCTAGATATGATTTATCTTTTGTTGTGTGCTCGGTTTTATAGCGCTCATACCTGTGCACATTTGTGTGCTTGAGTTGGCACTAGCCAAGTCATTAGGCTTGGCTGTCCCTGCGCAGACCCTGAACTGTCTTTAGTCATGAAGGGATCTCTCCCAAGCCTGAGGAGGCTCTATAAATCATGCGAGATATTTTGAGCATTGTTCCAGCCTGCTGACTGGCACACACATAAATGCGCAGACGCACACATACATAGAATATAGACATAGAGACAAAGCCCATCAGCAGTTGTCTACATGGGTGGGCATGCATTAGTGTCAGCTCGAGTGGTGGAGCTGATAAAACAGGCTCTTGGAGCTGCAGATGAAGAGAAAGAGAGGCTACGTGGGGACAACCACCATTAAACTAATAGACACGCACACAAGCCTTGGGCTTTGGCTTTCTGCTCTGTCTGAGCAGATCATATTTCAACATCTCACCTCTAGATAAGAATGTTTATCAAAGGCTTTAAGTGTTTCTACTGAGCCCAGTTTTGTGCTTAAACCTCAATGTAACACACTTTCTGCAGCCTCTCGCAAGCCTTTGATCTACTACAGATGGCATCCTTCTGCAAAAAGAAAAAAAAAAAAAAGCAATAATCTATTCATTTGGAATTGATTCCCACCAATAAATTAGGGGATTTACCATTGGGACTCCTGGTGGTGGCTGCGAGAGGAAGAAGAAGCACTCATTTCCATTTCAAACAACTGCTTTGCCCTGCAGCAGTATCTTCATTGACTGAACATGTTCCCCATTCAATAAACTGGACCTTGATCAAAATGAGTCTTTGATTAACGCAATCTAGAACCTTTTAAATGGAGGGACAAAGAAACCACAGACCAAAGTTTGGGGCCAGGTGTGAGAAGGGAAGAGTAGACTTGTTGGTGTGTGTGTGAGAGCATGCTGAGTGCAACAGCGTAGAACCTTGTGGTGAAGAAAAACCAAAGCAAGAATGTAAATGCAAAAGGTGATAAATGGAAAGTAGCTGTCAGTGGAAATGTCACCAAAAAGCATTTTCGATTATTCAGTCAATCATCTTAAAGCACTCAACCAACTATTCTACTAGTAAATAAATCTTAGTTCTGGATGTGTAGTTGTAAATTAATTAGTTAGTCACCAAAAAAAGGTCTGTTAGAACAAAGAACATTCAGCTTGTTCAGCTTTTTTTTTCCCGTCAAATTCTTGTCTACAGCCAAAAAACATAACGCTAAACACTTACATTACATTTGACAGTAGGTAACCCATCTGGCAGTGCTGTTAGCGTTTGAAATAGTTTCCTAGTTCCGTCATGTTGGCATGTAGATTAATTAATTCAATGAATAAAAACATTTTTCTGCATGGATACCAAAAGGCCCATCCACACATGAAGAGATCTGTGAGAGATGGTCGCTAGTGGAATCAGGTTGCCTGGATAAGCCCCTGTTATAATTCACACCCTGAATGTTTCCAAGTGAAACAAAGTAGACCACATTGCCTCCACCGTGTTGCTTTTAATTTTGAAGTTAGTTCGACTTGACACCAGGCGCACTTCGTGTAGTCAACGTACCTATAGACCACTTCACAGCTTCTAAACATTTTGACATATTTTGAGGGGCGGGGCTTATCTGGAGGCGGAAGAGAGGTTAGCAGTTAGCAGTTGTTATCGAAGCAGAACAACATATCGGTTTTGTTTTGTCCCTTTCTTCTTTGGATAAATTAATAAAACTTGTATATTTATCCTTTTGGGCCTACTATACTAACAAATGGATTGAACTCGAATTATTTTGGCATTTTACTTTTTACTTTATTTTTTTACGAATGATGTGCTGTCATCATATCTTTTTGTTTTGTGGAAAATTAAAAAATGTAAATAAAAAAAAAAACTTTATTGAGCTATCTCTTCCAAACATATTGTGAAGAATAAATTAAACTTGTGTTGTGTAACCATGAACTGATCTCGCAGTCCGAGCCAAATGGAGCTGAACAAACAGGCCAAACATATCGTTGATTTAGTAGGACGAGCTGGTAAACGCTGGTTAACATATTTTAACAGACTGTTTTGGCAAGAATGGATGAGAAAACACATATTTTAGAGAATATACTAATACACTCACTTCTGGGGGCTGTGAGTGTTATTTTAAAAAATTGAATACGTTCACCGACTCTTCACTCACTGGATGGATGATTTGGCATGACTGCCCACCATGCATTGACATGTAAAAGAATCCCTCATATAATGATTACTTAAGAAACTTAAACGTAATCTAACTGAAATTACATAATTAATTTAATTTCAGTCGCTGAAACTAGTTATGCATTACATATTAATCTTATTTTCTTCCGGTATGAAGTGTGCGCTGCAAAACATAGAGTTGACCGTGACAGTGTTTGACGTCAAGCTTATCTCTGTTTTCCCTCGGGCTGACGTCATGACGTCACAGTGACTTTGGCCCTGTCTATTGCCATCAACTTGCTTAATTTCCTGTGTGCATGCCTCTGAAAAACATTACTAAAATTTTGAAGTATGTCTGTCATCAGTCATCCAGGTTATGGTTTATCCAGAAAACAAAGTGAGCTAGATGTCACCCAAATGCCTTCTTCAGTTCTAAATTTGTTTCAGTTTTGTGAGGAATGAGAAACTCCAAAAGTAAAATATCTCATCAGAAACAAATGGAAGCAATTATAAGATATCATAAAGGTGGAACGATACGTTATAATTAACTATGTAAGTAATTTGGTTCATGGGCCTCATTGGAGAATTTATTCAGACTAGCGTGATATCTTGCACACCCATCAGTAAACATGCTATTAGGTTAGTAAGTTGCTAGCAAGGCCTCCCGCCATCATGTGATATTTATTTTGCAGGTCATAGAAATTTCTCAAGAATCTCCCCGTCTGTAGAGAGGAAGCAGTGTGTTTCTCCAATGTGGTCCAATGGTTGCGTATTCCCCCTACTGGAGACCTCAAGCGTTTAAGTGCTGACTATGAAAATATTGAGAAACTTTAAAACATATTCCCTCCCGCACTTTTTCCTCAAAGGCCACCCCTGCTATTATCCCACATTATCCTGTCTTTTAAACTTTCACAACAGACGTCTTTTCATCCCTGTCTGTTTCTTTGCCATGTTTTTCATTGTTCCCTGTGACTGTTGTGGTATATTCTCTGATCTCTGTGACTCTGGTATATATAGACCGTTGACTTTTACACAGACAGGCAGACTGGCAGCGTTTTCAAAAAAAGAGAAAGAAAAGAAACTGCGACTCAAATAGGGCCGCTTCACCAGGAAGTGGCATGAAAAATGATACTGAAAAACAGACACGCACCGATGTATATTTTGTAGTACAGTCATAATGCACACTGCGCCAAAGTCAGTGCCCTTTCAGTGTGTCGTCTGCGGTGTAACTGTGGGGAAGGCTGTCTTAAGACGATTATACCCTTGCTGCTGTCGAGTCAATTGGCAGTCGTGCTTTAATTAAATAGCCAAATTAAATAGTTAACTCCGTTCACGACTCCTCACTGATAATTAAAGACGATATATCCAGAAACCACATGCATGAGCCTACTGCAGAGCTGGCTAAAAATAATAGCAGCCATTATTTCACAGTGAGAGATTTAAGTAATCTTTAAGGATGTGAGTATTGCAGCAGTGACCGGGTCAAAGGGTTATTCTGCGGGTTGTTTTCTTGTTTGGTGTTCTGACGACACACACACTACCTCCCCTCTGACTCAGACCAAAATGCCATCAACGGCATTGGTGCTTGTATCCAAACTTTGTGACTTGGCCTGAGTTAACAAGCTTTTACTCTGCGCTAAGTCTAAACCCCTTGAGGTAATAGAAAGCAGCTGACCTGAAACCTCAGAGAACTACAGGTTACAACCCTGCACTCTGACTAATGACCCCTTGTTTTCATTGCAAGCGGAGTGCCTGGGTGTTACATGTGGCCTCGGTGGAACACGTCTGTGCACACACATACACATATAGTCAGATGAAAGGAATCTCACCTCAGTTTTAATGGCAAATGCTGTAAACTGTGTGTTTAAATGTGACCTCAGTAGTTATTTTGAGACGATGCGCCGCGTACGGTCGCTGTTGGATCGGGCACCTTGGTTGACATAAATCAGTGAGATATAGTTTCTTTCATAGCATTGTTTCCATTGCTCAGTTTTGCTTTTACCACTTCAGGGGGAACTGTTATCATTTCATCTCACACCAGTAGGTGGTTGGTAGCGTAGCGCTAGTTTAGTTTTCTACCTTTTCTTTATCAGTTGAACTGAGCATGAACTATCATTTCTCATATGCCGAGAGTATTCTCCAGTAATGAGACGCAATCAACAGCCACATTAGTGCTCTGTAGAGCCTGTGATGAGTATAAATGTACAGATAAACAAATTAACCAAGATGTAGATGGTAGATTAATCAGAAATATCAACCTTAGGGACAGACTAGAGGAGGAGATGGGGGATCAGAGTAGGTTTCATTTAGCGTAGCACTGCCATTATAATTAGGATTTGAGTTTAATAAAAAACCATTTGGATTTCACTATGGGACGTGGTTCAACCAATACAGGGAAGAGACAGAGACATTATTCCAAACAAAACTTCACTCCTTGAAGGCTACGTTTCATCTTCAATGACAAACCCAGTCCACTGACAAGCACACGTGACTTACTGTACATCTGTACATACTGTATGTCATTGTCCTTTGCAAGACTAATTAAAACAGGTATGTGTACCTGAGTGCGTGTCCCGCTAGGCTACAGTTGGGTCACAGACGTACTTCCACAGCCCTCGTTGTCTGGCCCCTCCGTGAATACAGGTGCTTCACATTACGGCTCGTAAAAACTTAGCAAGAGGGAAAAATTACCGCCTCAATTTGTTGGAGCTGGGGGAGGAGGAGGAGGCACGGTGGGCCGTACACGAACGCCTCTGTATACGGATACAGTATTGACATACGTGACTGTGTTGTGTCTGCTGAACACTTCAGCATTCCTCTCATGTGCCAGGAAAGGCCATATTGTTTTTGAATTGAACCCGAGTGTCATTTACCGACGGGTGATTTAGTTGAGTGTGTGCGCGTTTGTGTGTGTCAGACGCCAGCTGGCACGCTCCCTCGGCAGTGGTGTGTATGCCATACATACTGGGAGGAAGGTTACAGGGTCACAGGGCCATGGGTTCGCTCGGAGTGCACTGTGGAGAGAGGAAACAGGCCTAATCTCAGAAAGGCTGGCAGCTTCCTGTTCTGCGTGGAGGGTACACAGAGGACTCTGTCTTAGCTCTGGATACCCAGCTAGCGAGTTTACCATGTAATTCAATCAGGATTAGTCGACTCACTCTTACCCCTCTAATAATAGTGAAAGGTTGGAGGCCAGACTGAGGTTTAAATCCAAGTCTCCTCAGACACGATTCTTTCCAACCCCAACTTTACACCAAATATTTCTCTATATTTTCAGTATTTACTCATTAACCATGAGCTCTGTTCAGGATGTTTATTGAAACAAACGCAGGGCAAATGAAGACGTGTGCGCCACAGACGATGCATGCTCCAGTGCACAGTTGCTTTACAGGCCCACTTTTCATATGTGAAGTGACTGAGGAAACCAGCAGATGCGTTCATCGGCCACAGCACTGACACTGGTTTATATTTAACATGTGTGGTGATGCTGGAATCCGAGCAGACTGTTTTAAATTTGCAGGAGACCTGCGAGCGGGCAAATGTGCACGGTGAGCGCGCACACAGCTGCTGGGTTCGCTGTTGGTATTTTTTGATGTGTCTCCCATATCCTCTCATGCAGCTGTTTGCTGTTTTGTGGCCATAATTGCTATTAAATAACAATTCGAATCGCAACACTTCGGTGCAGCTTAAATAGTGCATCAAAGTGATTCAAATAAACAATATTTATGAAGATTTAATCTTATTCAAATTTAATTTAAAACAAGTACCCATTACAGTCGTTTCCTGTTGTCTTTACGCAAGAGGGCACATCACATTTCAAGTTACAGTAAAACAGTGCTATACATGGTTCAGAAAATACGATGTAGACGGGAATGGAAAGTGACAAAATAGAAAATGCAAACAAAGTGGCACTTTATTGAAATCTGACTGATCTGCCTGAAAATAATCACTTGCTGCCATCATGTAAAGCTTTTTTTTTCATACTTTGTAATATGTGATCTCGGTCACCAATAATTTCATGTTAAATTATTTATTTATTTTTTTTAAACGTAACCAACACAAACAAAAAGTGGGTGCTTAGGTAATGCAGTTTAATTAAGTATTTGAGACAATAATCTAAACTAAGCTCTTTTTCTTTTCTGAGCAGATGACTGCATGGCTCACAAATGAACACAACTTGTCAGAGATTTCTCCAACTTCAGCTTCAGATTCCATCAGCATTAGTTGCCAGTGACACATATCTGACACTGAAGATGTGAGTAAATCTTCATACATTCCTTAAAACAGTGCGACAGAAATAGCTTGATAACAACAACAGTCCGGTGATTTGTGAACGCGTGTCCATTTTATGAGGAAGTGCAGGATATGAACTTCGGTTCGAGGCTAAACGGTCACAGTCTGCTTGGAGGGTCAAGGTTAGATTTGGATATTTTCAGCAGGGACAGACTCAAAGAGATTTGACTGTGATTCAAGAACTGGGACGAAGAAGAAGAATCCAGACCAGACGGAAAGATGACCAGACTAAAGACAGTCAAACAGAAGTCACACATTGTAAAGAATTCAAAAGGTGTTTAAAAAGGCAAGTGGACTTTCGAGTCCACTTTTGGAGTTTCGAGAAGACGTTTTTCATCTGAGTAGCTTCTTGTTCTAAGTGGACTAGTGGGAAGTTTAGGTTTAAATAGGAAACTCTGTGGGTAAAAGCCCATCAGAAACTTGCCTAACATTTTAAAGTGTAAATTCAATCTCACCATCCATTAGACAAATCACAGATTTTATTCACTGACTCGATTCTTGCCTCTTAACAGTGCAGCTCATTATCATTACTGCGTAAATGAAAATCAATAAAGAGATTTTAAGCATCGTATCCACGCTTGGATCAGTAGCATCTATACATATCTTTGGATCCACCTCAGATCATATAGTATTCAGACCTCGATCACTCCTCACCATCCACCATTCGTGTTGCGTGTGTGTAGTGGCGCACAGCACCGTAATTAACTACATTTAGTCAAGTGCTGCACTATTGTGACATACTTTAACCTTTTACCCTACTACACAGTGCTTTAAAAGGAATATGGGAAGTTATTTATTCCACCAGATGACTTGGATTTTACTTTCAAATCTTATCATCCACTTGTAAAATATGTTGCATTATTATCAAACAAACACATGACTCCTGAGTGCGTACTCCTGAGATATATTTGCCTATAGAGAGTGAAGTCAGCCTGTCTGGGTCAGTGCATATTTTTTGATATTTTGATCCAGATATAACTTTGTATGACAATATCAGGAAACTACGTGGTATTCCCCTCATAGAGTAGACAGCTTGTGAGGTTTGTGGGTTTCACTTATTAGTTTTACTTCAGCTTTAAGTTGTTTTTGTTGAACGTTCCCAAGCTCTATTTTCTTCGGCTTATGCGCATTACAGCGTTCCTCAATCCATTCATACACTGCTGTCTACGTGTACAGTCCTCAATTTTTCTGAGATTTGTGGCCAATCGGGATCTGTGTTTTTTTGCCAATCCAGCAAATTCAGTCGACCTTTATTTCAGAGTTAACTGTCAAATATAACAAACGTAAAAGCGAAACTCTTCAGGTTAAGCGTCTTGTGGCACAGCTTATCTCACCTTATCACCCAGTGCACTTGCCTTGTTGACTCTGTTGGCATGTTTGGTATCACAGAGGAAGTTATCGAGGGCGGAAATATCACAGCTGTTGATCTCCTGCACTTCTGTCATGTGATGACTGGTATCTTATCTGGCAGGCTGTAATAACTGTTTATCAGCTCAAGTAACGTTAAATTCCTTTGCCGTCACCCACAGATTCAGCTGTGGTTTAATTGTATCAGTTATTAATCAGTATGATTATTCAGAGTGTCCTTTTCCAGGACATAATTTGTTACTCAGAATTTCAATACGTCACCACTAAAGCGTCCTTTTACTGACACATGTTCTACAAAAGCCACTCTTGCATTTAAGCAGCGTCTGCATGAAACAGTAAGTGTCTGCATTTCCTCTAAAGTCACCGCTAACACAGATCCAAGCGCTGAGGCGAACCGGCAGTCGGATTTTACAGAAATCTGCTTTTTCACCCCAGTAGAAAAGTCCTAATGTCTAATAACACATCCTTACTTGTCTTTTTATTGGCCTGTGCAGCTGGTTTTGAGCTTTAGTGGTGTAACGTGCTGTTCGAGTTCTCTGCAGATGATTACTGGGGCTACATGAAAGCTTGTTGAACGAGGAAATGGGTACCAAATTACCATTATGCGATCTGGGTGGATTACCGTAGCGCTCGTTTCATATAAAACAGAACTAATCAAACATGAGAGCCCCGCAGTCATTGTTTGGGTTCACCTCCATGTCGGACTACATCAAACGCTCGGCAGTGACAGAATGGCTCAGCCCCAAGCGGAGAAGAAAACAAAATGAAATAGCTCGGAGGCACTGTGGAAAAACTTAATCTCTTTACAAATGAGTAACAAGTTTCACAGACTGGTGGGTGTGCGGGAGCTGTCACTTACAGTGAAAAAAGTTGCGGCACACTACAGCGGGGCAGCACTTTGGGTCATGTAATTACAGCATTACCACATAATGAGAGTCATTTGTACTAATCACAGAGCTCATGTTGACTCTGAGAAGTGTTGCTATAGATGCAGGAAGTCTTACCGAGAGCGGGGGAGAATGGAGACCTGCAGGTGCACCATTACAGGAGAAGAAGAAAAAACTGTTTATCCCACTATACATACTGTATATCGGACTCATGAATAATCACCATCACACACACACACACACACACACTCTCTCTTATCGAGCCTCCTAAATCATCAAAGTAAGCGCACACAGCCTGTGTCTATGAACGCACCTTGTTTGATAAGGCACAGTTCAAGCTCAGTCTGCACATTTCTGTTTAAAACCATTTATTCTTTATATAAATCCATTTTTTTCATATTCTTTGTATATTTTATCTTGTTCTTCCATCTTGACTTATGTTTATGCCTCGGTCATTGCGCCAAACACTGAGGAAAAATTGCAGTGGCAATTAAAATGCTGTTCAGATACAGACATGTTTCTCACATCATAATAAGCACAACTGTATATGTATAATCTGAGATTATCAACATGGTACAAGATACTACAATACTGAGTAATGGTAATACCTGCCCTTTTTAATTGGCTGTGACACAGCAGCCCGATGGTCAACTGTTGTTGCTCCTGTTGGGCAATGAATAAACGTTTGTGACCCAAGCTTTGACCCTGAGCCCTGCACCGTCGCCACTGGTGTTAAATCAGTGGCTGCGTGAGGCATCACTTCGATTGGTTGCTCAACTCAACAAACCAGTGCACAAGGAGAGAAAAGGATGTAACTGAAGTAAGCAAAGAATGAAAACAACAACACCACAGTAAAAGTCTGAGAACAACTGCACATTGTCTAGATCCTTCACCAGCTTACTGGTGAATATACACGTGATTGCCTGATATTTGGCAAACCATTTACGTTGTATTATATTTTCAACTCAGCATTTTTGATGCATTTGGCATTTTTGTTGTGAAACTGTGATGGGGGAAATCAGGGTGTTTTTAAAATCCCTAGCGTTTGTACAGTTGTCAGCAAACATCACTTTCTACACTTGTCATAAACATCACTTACTATAGAAACTGAACCCAGCTTTGTTCCACTGTTCCAACGCATCAGACACCTCTTGTCGTGTCCAATCTTTGACTCATCTGAATATTCAAATAAAAATTCGTTTTCACAACATCACGCATCTGAAATGAGTACTATAAAACTATCTGTATGAGTCAGGAGAGTCCTGCTGGTTTGTAAATTTTCTTTTTTCCGCCCATTCAGCTCCTAGCTAGTCCTTGTTCTTGTGGTTTCTCCTTTGAAATAACGAATACAGACTACTGCCACCTGCTGGTACGAAGAGCTGTTTCTTTTTACGCAATTGCAAAACTTAGTAGACCAGTAGGTCGCTGGCTGTTGGTCTTTGCAGTTTGTCCAAGTGCGACATTTTGGCCCTTTTTTGGCCGTTCTTGACAGTAGTTCTTAGATATTGGCTCGGTGCATCTCATCCTTGAAATATTAAATCATGTCGTGGGTAGTGGCAGAAAGGTGGCCAGCCTTGCAGTCATTGCTGCATCCACAATTGTACCGTAAGGCCACTGAGTGGTTCGAATGTTTCTGATCCCTTTCCAGTGCACTTATCCCATCCCTTCAGTCCTTCTACCCCAGGCCTAAGCCAGAGGAGTAGTTTGGAGCGCTGAAGTGCTTCCTGTAGGGCCAGTGGACAGAAGGAACCACCGCTGGCCCTCGGCCTTCAGGGGTGGAAAGTATGTGTCGTAGGCTTTGCTCCCACCTCCCACCTCCCAGCCTGGGAACGGAAGCTGGGAGCCGCCAGGGAAAACAAGCAGACAATCAGGTAGGGCCTGAGCCGGGAGAGAGAAAGAGAGGATGGGGGGTGGAGGGGCGGAGCTGCTAGATACGTCAGGTCGCGCAAGACTCAACTGAAGCTCTAGGAAAAGCATACAGATGTAATGGGGTTTCGGGATGGAGCTTGTGTTTATTTGTTTGTGTGAGCATTTCCTCATCCATCAAAGAAAGTGAAAGGATGTATGTGTTTTCAGAAGAGCCGGCGCACACAGTGTGTGTGTGTGTGCGTCCGTATGATACACACACACGTGCATCACTGAAACATAATCCGATATTAAAGTTCAGAGAGTGTTTGTACAGTGTGTGTGTGTGTGTGTGTGTGTGTGTGTGTGGGTTAATGTGGCTGTTTGAGAACACAGAGTACTGTGTGTGTGTGTGTGTGTGTGTGCATGCATCCTAGCGTGCATGTGTGTGTTGTGTGTTTGGTTAAGGACAGTGGCCAGCAGGGGACAGGGTGGGTTCAGGGCAGGGTAGAGGAAGATTATGGTGTTCAGTTTCTACAGGGGGGGTCCTGTCAGCCTGCACGTAACACAGCGTGCGTGTGTGTGTGTGTGTGTGGTGGTGGGGGGTCACGGACCCATCTCCCTCTGTCTCTCAGAAGCGCACACAAACATCCCTCACGCAAACCCCAACCTTAGACCAAATACCATTTAATGGCTTACATTATAGGGAGATTTTGTCCAAAAAGTCGAGTGGGTCCCAAAAGTTTGACTGTAAACAGATGAATGTCCCTGCAGTATTAGTAATAAAAGTACCCGCACACTCACAAACACAGAGCCATGCGCTGTGGATGAATGGAGGAAATTTTCCTCTAATGCTGTTTTTGAATGGCTCTGACTGAGAGACATGAAAAGGACTAAACTGAAAGTTTCTTTTTTATTGGTGTAATTCTGTACATGTTATAACTTGTGATAATAATAAAAGTTGTTGGCCGATCATTTAATCGAACATTTAAAATGCCAAACAAAGTGACTCAGCCGATAAATTCAATACAGGTCTCTGTTTGACCTCACTCTGGGTTTAAGATCATGAGAATTTAGTAAATAAGTTCCTGTTGTACCCATAGTTTGGACTCGCGTGTGTTTTAAAGGTTGAATTTATATTCATCTGGAAAATCCACTAATTCCAAATTTATTTACCAGTCTAATTTTTAGCATGTGCTTGTAATTGTCCCCATACCAGTGTGGTTATAATGGTCTGTATTGATTAAAATTATTATTTTAACTTGAAACCAAAGTTCATTCTTGCCTTTTTTTACGAATTGTATTCTGATCTTTTTAATAGTTTTAAGAAAGTTTTAGTCCTAACCTGTACTTGGCCTTCAAGGCTAATCCATAAAAAATTGGAAGTTTGACCCATAAGGCTTTTGTTTTTTTTTTTAAGGGAGTATGTTACAGATGTGAACGTCTATGGGTCAAAAACCTTCCCTGGGGAAACTGCCACTTCTCATGCCACCCGTCAGCTTTCATAACTCTGAGTTCAGACAGAAAACACACAATGAAAATGACAGATAAAAACCTTGTCAACAACAAGCACTATAATGGTATTTTTTTTTTATTTAAGAAAATATATTTCTCAGGATCTTACTAGTATTTCATTAGTGGCCCAAGGAGGTTAAATATGTTTGAAAGCCCTTTATGGTCACATTAAGCCATAAATCTGTCACTTACTTCCTCCCAGTAGTGGCTTGGTTTTAAGATGGTATTGAATGCTGTTCATAATCCAATTCTCAACCAGAGATCTTTAAAAAAAATAAATAAAAAAAATAAAAAAAGAGGAGGGAGGGAGGGCTTGTAAATCCGTGCTTTATGAGCCAAACGGAACTATAAGTGGTGATAACTGATATAAGCAAACACAGATTCCCTTTCCCACCTTCCTTCACTTGCTCCACACCTGTTATTGTGAGCGGCAATAATCAAATCAACAGTTGTGGCTGGTTTCGATTATTTCTAAACTCTGAGGTGCAGAGTTTTCTGAGAGAAAAGGGGTGATGAGGTCACTGGATCCGGTGTAATAAGCTTCGCCTGAGTCACGTTACAGCGTATTTTAGCTGTCTTCCTTAGGATTCGGTTACTTCCCTTTTTTTCTCCTCCCTTTCTTATAAACTGCGTGGATAAAGCAATAAACCAATTATAGTGTAGTGCGAGTTTTGCGGCTGTATTTGATAGCGTTCCGATTGTCTCGTCCTGCCTGTGTTGCATAATTTAAATGTTTACGTTTATATTGCGCGTCGAGACTTGCGTGTGAATTTGTGTTTGAGGACACGCTCGCCGCTCTGTCTGTGGAGCGTCTGCATGGTTGCCGCTCTGTCTGTGTTTGGTACGTGCTCCATTGACTGTCCTGGGTCACAGTGGGACGTCAGTGATTGAAGCCTTGTTGAGAGAGAGGGGAGAGAGGGGAGAGACGGGATAGGGGGGTGTGGACGTGACATCCCCAGCTGGCCTGTGACATCACTCCAGCAGGGACGGGAAGTCGGGGAATTGGGAGTGTAGGGTACAGTAGGTGACATCAGGGCTCCGTCTGAGTCCCTCGGTCTTTCCAGCTGGGTAAACTAGACGCCCCCTCCTCCGCCTGAGTCCCACGCGCTCATCCGCAGGCGGCTTCATCGGCACCTTTGTCCCCAGCCCACCGCCCCATTCTTCGATCCTCTCATGTCTCCGATCTTGGACGTTTCTGACCTGTAATGCCATGTGTTTCCTCACGCCGTCTCCCCTTTACCTCGCTCTCTCTTTTAAGTGTGTGTCTGTATCTATGTTTGTGCAAGCGTCTGCTCCTCATCCGCTCACTCTGACGGTGACGTGAACCAACTGCGGTGACCCCCTGCCGACGTACATGTAGACATATACACCGATCAGACAAAACATTATGACCATCTTCCTAATATTGTGTAGGTCTCCCTTGTGCCTTTAATAGTCGTCAGAGAGAGGACATGGGCCTTCAGAGCGTGTCCTGTGGGGTCTGGCAACAGGATGTTGTTATTGGGGGCCTCTGGGTCTTATAGGTTGGGAGGTGGGGTCTCTGTGGATCATCCCACAGATACTTAATCAGTGAATTTGGAGACCAGGTCAACACCTTGTGCTGTTTTTCATGTTTTATTTTTTTGTTTTTTTTTAGTTGTTCCTCAAGCATTTTTGTGTGTGTCTGTGTTAGACTGCATCCTGCTGGGGATGGCTGCTGCCATCAAGGAGTGTCATTGCTATAAGGTGGGGGTGTCTGGTCTGGTGTAGTTGGGTGGTGCATGTTTAAGTGACATCCACGCGAATGCAAGTCCGAAAGTTTCCCAGCAGAACATTGAATTGTCACAAAGTGGTCAATGTTATTTACGTCTCCTGTCTGGTCGTAATGTTGTGGCTGATCTAAAAATCTAGAAAGTATTTGCATCACAAGACAACACGGATGCGTAGTAATGTTTACCAAAAATGCAGTGACCAAATATGCATGAACGAACAGGTGCCTCTGGTCGTACTTTCTTGCCGTTCACTACAATAATTGTTGTTGTACTACTCCCCTGTGGCACAAACGCAAACTATTTGCTGCAACCTCAATATTTGACCACAAGATGGTCGATGTTATTTACTTCTCCTGTCAGTGGCTTTAATGCTGCATGTGGTATGTATATTACATGAGGGGTTTGAACAAACAGCAGTAGTTGACGGGATTCAGTTAGCGTACAACCATCTCATCTGGTATAATTTATGTATTTAGAAATACAATCAATCAAATGATGATTTTCACGATTGCAGTATTTCATTCAGCTCACAATATTGATTTTACTTCTGCTTCTTGTTTCTGATGTAAACAAACAACAAGAATAAAACCAAGCTAATTAACGGTGCTGACAGTAATGGGATTGCAGTTGGATTATAATGGTATACAAGGCTTTGTTTGACATAGTTAAAGTTAACATTTCTGACATTTCTATAGCTGCTTGTCTTGCCAGAGGCTCACGGGGAGCTGGAGACAGTCTAACCCAACACTGGGCGAGAGTCGTCGTGCGCCCAGGACACGCCGCCAGTAAGTCACAGGGTCCAGATAGATAGACTACAATTATGAACACGTTTACATTCCAGAGAATCACAGTTAAGTTAATGTGCAGATCTGAATGTAGGAGGCAAACTCCACATAGAAAGACAGATTGAAACCCAGTCAGTGCTAAACGTTATGCAGTAGGTTGTTTCTTGGACTACCAGACAAAGTAGCGGTTTGCTGTTTATAGTCAGTTCTTAGTTTTGCGCTGGACTAAATAAACAATTCAAATCAGCAACAGACTCAACTTACAATCGAACTGCAGAAAGCAGTTAGCGTGTGTTATCAGCCTTATAAAAAAAAATGCTGTGTTTAACATCGACGCAACTGGTTGGATTTAAAAGAATATCAACATCTCTGTACTCGACTGAAAACAACCATTCTAATCAGCAACGCGATTTCCGATTTTCCTCCTTCGCAACGCGTCCCGGTCGGGACTTTTTTTTTTCTTCGTGATCTCATTTATTTCAAGACAACATAAACACACAAAGACATGGCTGTGTTTTGCACGTCCATTCCTATGACTACAGAGAGGCAGAGTGAGTGTGTGAGAGCGGGCTGCCAGTCACACTGAGTGGTTGGCCCTTGGTTTGCACATCTCCGCTTTGAATGTGAAACACATGTCAATGTGTGGGTGGGAGTCAAGAGAATAGAGGAGAGGGTATCCATGTCTCAATATGAAAACGCCCTGTCTGTCCATCTGCAGGAACATTTAATAAGACTTGCACACCAGCAGACCTTTTTTCCATCTCCACAGCCTCATGCTTCTCCTTATCTTTGATTTCCAGGCTCAAACTCTTTTCTATGCAAAATAAGTTTGCTGAAAAAAAAAAAAAAAAAAAGTGTGTTCGATTGCATTTGTGAATGCTTTAGTATGCTTCACGTTTCACCGTACCTCCTGTGTTTGTTTAGGTGCGCAAATGTTTGCGCTGTGATCCGAGCTATCTGTCAAATGGTTTAGGATTTCTCCGCCGTGCGTGTGCTATGTACATTTCGCCATATGTGTTTACTTGAAGACGTGTTATTGTGGGGCTGAGTGTGCGAGAAGGCGGCTGAGTGCGTGGCAGCCCCCTTGCTTGCCCCCCTCGGTGCTCTGGAGTGTCTCATGGTTCTGCCGTGGGTTTATGATGTCTGGCAGAGCATGTAGAGAGTGCAGATGGCAGGGGAGAGAAGGGGAGAGAAAAGGAGGCGGGAAGGAGGGAGGGCAGGGGAAGGGGGGAGGGAGAGGTGTGTGGTTGCATTAATATGGTCTGCAATTCTCGTTAGCGCTAATCAGGGGCTTCCTGTACTGAGAGCAGCATGAGTTCACCTTCCCCAGTACCCTAGCACCACACTTATATACAAACAGAGACACATGCATGCACACCTCCGGAGAATATGATATGTCCTGGTGAGGCGCACACACCTGCACGCTCCGCTTTCGATCCTAGCGGCCTTTTCGCTTTCCCGCTCTCGTCGAACGCCGTGCGGCAGGTCCACCTCCGTGCCTCCGCTCCCCTCGCTCACGACCATCTACACCCCTCTCTGTTTGTTTGGCTCCTCGCGCTCTTGAAACTGGCCGTAAAGTGAGTTGGAAAGAAATGCAAGCATCTGAAAGTGGAGCTTTTTCCACTCTCGGGGTGACTTACCATATGCTAAAGTCACGTGAGACCACGGCGAAGAGTTCACTCTTCCCCCAGAAAAAGGCTCTCGTCCCAAAGTGAACTCTTGAGGGGTCGCGAACTCCAGCTGGAGCGCGGAGGAACTGGCACTCGGGGGGTGGGGGGGTGGGGGGTGGACAAAGACGGGCTAGTTGGCATAAAGGTAGCGCGGATGACATCCTGCGACGTGGAACACAATGGTGCACTCGTGAGCGGTAAATCACTTGCTGACATTGGCATATTGCAGGAAAAAAAAAAAAAAAAAAAAGAAGGCCTGACAAGAATCAAGTCATCTGCATGCACACCAAGTATGTAATACCATCTGCGAGCGTTTAGCAGCTCTGAGCCTGTGTGGCCATGATGGCATGTGGAATCTTTGGGCAATATGTTGACCACAGAAACAATAGAAACAAGATTCCACAATGAAAATGTCATAAGTACCCTCGCTCCCTTTCCCCTCCCTCCCTCCCTCCCTCGCTCCCTCGCTCCTTCCCTCCCTCCTCCCACCCCTTCCTCTCCTGACTTTAAAAGAGCCCGAGGGTAAGATAAATTAATACATTTAAGATGTGGAAATCAGATATTGAAATCCTTGCCCTCACCATCCTCCCCCTTCTTCCCCTGCTTCTCCCTAAACCCCCAGCCTCCCTTACCCCCTTCTCCCTGCACTGCTGCGCTCTTTAATAGAGTTTAATAGTGCACAGGGAGACAGTGTGATAGATAGACTGAGAAAAACTGAAGAGATTTGGTTCAAACATTTTTTCACAGCGCACATTCTGTGTCAAATCTGTTTTTTTTTTCTTTTACTGTGCCCTGGGCTTTGCAATTGATAGCCTCCTCAAAACCACCACCCCCCTCCTCCTTCTCCTCCTCCTCCTCATCCTCCTCTTCTTCCCTCCACACCTTCCCACCCCACTGAACCCTGGCCAGCCACAGCTGCCTGGCCAGATGTGGAAGAGAAAGAAAGGGAGGAGAAGGAGAGATGGAGGACAAGGAGAGGCCACCTCCTGCGGGGAATGCGGACTAAAACGGAGAGGAGATGGAGAAAAGGGGAATGAGGGTGAAAGAGAGGAGATATACATAATCTATTGTGAAAGGAGAAGCATAAATTATTCCCCTTTAAACAGTACCTGGCCTTGTCATTAGAGACCACCTACCCAGACCACACTAGGCCTCACTGTGGTCAGTCATCAAATGCTGGTGGATTCATCACCTCGGCGGCTTCACGCCTCTTTTCGCAGCTGTAATTATTACCGAAGACCAAAACGGCAATGAAGCGCGACACGTGTTGCAACTTTAATCACCTCTAAAAACAAAAATAAGAACAAAACCACTTAAAAAAAAAAAAAGAAAAGTGACCCGAGCGCAGCAGCGTTTCGCAGCTAAGTCGGTAGGTTAGCGGAGTCCGCTTGTATCCAGGTCTCTCCGTGAGCAGATGCTGATTTATGAAGCTGCTCGGCGCTCTAAGCCCAGAGTCCGCGCTCACACCGTACTCCTGGGGGCTGTCTGATTAGAGATGGGGGAGAGAAACCATGCACTCACACACCCCAGCATTTGGTTCTCATTACACACATGTACACGCACGGCCGATCGTGCGCACACACGCCCCCCCCCCCACACCCACTCCCCCGCCAGTCGTACACGCACACACACGAGCGCACACACACACAGCGAGATGCAGATGCAGTCTTGTGCAATCTCGCGAAGTGCCATTTCTAATTTACCTGTGTATTGTGAAATTGGGCATTGGCGGCTGTAGTGGAAAGGCAAGAAAGTAGCATTCCGCTGAGAAGGAATGCGGCGCCGTTTCCACACAATATTTATAATACGCATTTCATCAGATTCGATGCAGTTTGGGTTCAGTTCAATTGACTTTGATGCGAAAGCATAAAGAAGGGTTCTCAAAAGCCCAGGAGTTATAGGCTCGTGTTTAAATTAATTCTGAAAGTGTCACACTTCCATGCTTCTGTACTTTTGCGTTACACCTGTGCTGAGCAGATAAGTACCATCGAGCTCGAAGTGTCAGTTGTAAATACCTATATTGTGCATTTTCCAAAGAAAAATAAAACTAGCTCAGGATGGTACCCCATGCTGTTTAACACGAGTGTTAATACGAGAGAACTGTAAACACTCGGCTGTAATCGCAGAGCTCAGCATGTGGTCGGTTTCGACTGCAGATGAGGAGATGCATGTGTTGGAGGTAGAAATGTGAGCTCACAATGCAAAATGTTGACTAAGAGACAGATGGATGGATACTTTATCTTTATCTGGGGAAATTCGGTTTCCAGTAGCTTCATCGCATAAACAACCCAGACGGGGCTCAGCAGGATGCGCCATAGTCTCTGTTATGTTCAGGATCACGGACAATTTGCTGCACGTCATTAAAACCTTGTTAAAAAATGTGTCCGCCAAGCGCCCCTGCCCTTGTGCATACATCATCTTCCTGCTCTCGGTCCTGGACCCGACTCCGCTGCCTCCCCAGCCTCCTCAGACGGCGGACTCCTCCGGTGCCTGCTCTGACCCCGACACCTTGCCGAGTGACATCAGGGCCCAAGCAATGGGCGGAAGCGCATTAGACACGTAGCTTTCTCCGGCCTCGCGGTGCCCCTCACCAGGCCGGGGACGTGACGTCGGAGCCGTGATGGGTAAACCAGATGCACGCGCAGACAAACACACCCGTACGTACCGCATTATGCACTTTAAACAAACAACGTAATAGATCACAGCTGAACACGGGGGGAAGAGAGAGGAGGCCAGATTAAAAAAAAACAAACAATAATAAATCAAATAACGTAGAACAAAAAAAAACAATGGAAATACACGTGTGACAAATACATAATACTGAATAGGGAAAGCTTAATATCGGTGGGACTGGCAACCGTCCCACACCTGACGTCGGCTATTAATAATTTTTGCCATTACTATTAGCATGGAACATTATTAGTCATGAATAAGCTTTTCAGACTTTCTGACCGTTCAGTCTCGACAGGCACCTGTTTAGCCGGCGGCCACGCTCCCTAGTGATCGCGTCTAAGTGTGAAAAGAACAATGAGGTGGTTAAAATTGGATGAGAGGATTCTGCAGGGGGACGTAGTGGAGACAGATCACACTCTCTCCGAGGGGGTGTCCCTGTCTGACAGGAAGCGTAGGTCAGCGCTGGACGTGTGTGTGTGTGTGTGTGTGTGTGTCTTTGTGTGTGGCCAGGTCCACACCAGCGGGTCAAGGCTGTACAGCTAACCAGGAAATGACCCAAAACATGCACATGAAGATTTAACCCTGTGCGCACCGTACCGTCTTCTCCTCTGAATTAGAATCATCACAAGAAAGCTTTAAACTCCACACTACACGTCTACTTTTAATCGATAAATCCGATCGTTCCGTTACGGATTGCGTCAAGGGGAAAGTTTTGAAATCGATGACGACGATCCGCATGCATAATGATGTAATTCTTGGAAAGGGATGAAGTAACAGACTGTATACGTGAGCATCCAAATACACGTAAGAATATTTGGAATACTTGAGCGGAGGTGCTCTAAATTTAGCCTCCCTCGACTTTCCCTCTCCCCTCCCAACACTTCTGCCTTCGAGCCTGAAACAATGGACCCCCTATGTCCCTCCCCCATCCTCACCCCCCCTCCCCCTACCCCCTTCCACACCCATCCAACCCACACACACACACACACACACACACACACACAAACACACACCCTGTGCCATTATTGGACACGCTGCCTCTCCCTATGTAGGTGTGTGTATGTGTGTGTTCACTTGGAGTCCATCTGGCCTCTGGAGTCCCATAAGGAAGAGCAGAATGTTTAGCGGCTCCTTTGCAGTGTCGTTTCCGTGGCGATAGAGACACAGTGCCTCGGCGGACAGGAAGTGCCTCTCGGGAGGGCGAAGGAATTCTCAGACAGTGGGCTCGAGCTGACGTATAAAATATGCCATTAGAGTCGAGCGCATGAAATATTTTGGACAGGATAACCGTGCCTGTCAGCAGACACGTTTACATCAGCCCCGGCCAACTCCGATTGACCTATTAACTCATCAGGTTATGTAAGCAGCTCTCTGAGTGTCCGAAGGCACCGCGCGTCGGCTTTGTGCGCATTCATCCTGCTGCCACTCTATCAGGGCACGGCTGTCTGCGGGAGTATACAAACAGGAGCTCCGTGGCGTGATCGGAGCTTCATCCTGTTTTGGTGCGAGGCCGCAACCTTGAATCATGTCATTTTCCTGGAGCGTCTCGGTAAAAACAGACGTTTGTTATCATCAACTGTTTGTGAGGAAGCCTCGCTGGCAGCTCATTAGTTCACCCTCGCTTTCCTCCTTTCCCTATCGTGCTCTTGGTTGCACCCGGCCAACTTGAAGTTTTCCTCTTTTGGTGCAGTTTTGAGCGTAAAAGTTTCGAGAAAGATGCCTGTTTTATTTCTCGAATTAGAGGAGTAGTAACATATTATATCTTGTTTTTATTATCATACAGGGAAAACGCGAGGGTGGCTCTGCCCAGCCAACAACATCAGCATATCGAACCATTTGGGCCTCAGTATTTAGCATCAGTCTTGCTTATTAACCCAAAACAGCTGTACGTGTTTCCATTGAAAAATGTTTTGCGATTGAGCTGTAACTCTCGTGAAGTCTCGCAACATCCCATAATTCTCTTAAATCCTTGTCACTGGAGACGTCGCTTTAAGGAAATGGACTTCAAATGAACTGGTGACATGACCCCCTGCATCATCTCCGGTGGTGCCGGTGACAGGGAATTGCAGCACTTTTGCAATACACTGTTATATCAATACGTCTGGAAAAACCACCTCATGAGTGCTTTAGTGATAACCTCACAAGTGCTTTAGCGACATCTGAAAGGTTCCACGAAATGTAGGTGTTTCCTTTACCAGTTTTTTATTGCGATATTTGGGTTTTGCACATTTCAAGGGGTAATGGAAACGCAGAAGCTGCCACTTGACGATAACCAGTAACTTCCCACAATCTCAGCTAATTGCTAAAGTTGTTCCTCTCTAATAAATATGTTGCCATAACCAAAGTGGCAATCGCAAGGCCTGGAAATTGAAGCCGAAAGCAGTTCTTGAATTGGGCTTTTGAGGCTGGCACCATACGCAAGTCAGTCCTGACAGACCTCCATGCTCATCTGTTTAAATGATATTAAGGCTTAAACTCATGCAAAGTCCATGGTTGTTTTGAGTGAGAGGCGTTCCCAGTGTTAGGCTACTAGCTCTCTGTCCCAAGATGGCGCCCACGTTGAGCTTCACAACCAGGTATCAAAGAATCCTGTGGTTGGCGTCAGTGAAGGTTGACCCATCTTTGTGTCCATGGTCGTAACCCTACAGTGCCGATCAACACTTTGCCATCAGTTAGTGTTTCTCTTTAGGTGTTTGTAAAAGGATTGCATTGCCTTTTGTTTTTCCCAGCTGTTTCCCGGGTTGGACTCGTACATAAAAGCAGCTCCACAGTGCTTGACCCAGAGCTGTGGCCAAACACAATCAGCTCATGGAGACAATGAAGTCCCTGGCAGGATTGTTGCAGTGCTCTAATTTTAACTTGGAGCACTGTACATACCGATATAGCATTGTAACACCCAGTCTAGACTTAAAATATAGGACATGCAATAATTCCTAAATTCGTTCCCAGGCAGATGTGGACGCTGTTTAGTATTTGCTGTGCTCTTGGTTTCAGTCTTCAGTCTAAGCCCCTGCTTTGCCTTCTTATCTAAGAATAAGCACGAAAACAAATAAGGATAATTGAAAAATTGTCCCATTGTTTGAAAGTTGTTAAAATCTTATTATTTTTCTCTTTTTCCACTCATCAGCTGTTGTGAAAGTGCTGAGGGAATCATATGGATCTCTGAGCATTTCATGAAGTTTAAGGGCCGATCTGTAAACACCACACATTAACTCATAATCTCGGGTGAATCTCTGTACAGACTGAGGTCCAGACTGGAGTTAACTTGAGGATAAATCGTCCTGAAGCTCTTTATTTGGCCGTATTACCTACGATAAATATCCTATTATTATTATATTCAGTTACATATAAGTAGAGACCTACATTCTTCCAGACTGGTAGATGGTATCTGACACCATGTTTATAAGGACTGTCCCGACAGCCGACCGCTGCCGGGGTTCTCAAGAAGGATGCCCTTCTCTTGAAACCATCCTCGCTACTTTTCCCCTCCACTTATACTCTCCAGTTACTTCCTCTTTCTCCATGTTCTGCACTCGCCGTACAAATGTGTGTATGTGTGAGCATGCGGCATGTGTGTCAGTGTCCATCTCTCCGTGGCAGCATTCCAGTAAAACTGAGCCAGTGAGGGGTCTCTGTCTCACATCCCTCTTCAATCAAACACAAACACACACGTCCGGCCAGCCTGGCCCACGCTATCTTTCCCTGCCTCCCAGTGCCAGATGCACACACCCTGTGCTCTCTCCTCCTCCTCCTCCTCCTCCTCCTCCTCTTCCAACATTCCTCCTCTGCCTCTTCTCTCTCTATCCTCTGCTTGCTTTTCCTCCTCCTCCCCTCCCCTCCGGTTCAGCACCCCTGTGCATCACATTGTCTCCCGGCTCTTCATCTTTCCCCACTTCCTGTGTCCTGCTCCTTGTGCCCCTTACACCCCCTCCTCCTTCCTACCCCGCTTCTCTGGGCTCCTCTCTCTCCTCGCGACGTGACTTTTAGCACAGACAGTGGGGCCGCTGCCAGTAAACCGGGGCAGAACTGGCCGAAGATGTGCACTCAGCTTGGTCTGGTGTCTGTGCGCGAGTCCGACCGCGACGCGCCGCGCACAAGCGGCCACCTTCGACACAGACAGATGTGGTTCACGTCGGGTTTCGCTTGCCACCTTCACGCGTGACGATAGGCAGAGGGCACCTAAATATACTTATTTATTTTCTTGCTGTCAAAGAACACAAATCCTCCTCATATTCTTAACATTCAGTCTGGTTTTATTAAAAGTCCCCCTCCCACCACCTCTGAAATGGACTAATTATTATGCTGAGTGAAAGTGGAAATTTGTGGTCTCAAAACCACCAACTGCTGTTTACACTTAATAAGATTAAACAAAATATCAATTCGAGCTTTAGAGATTCTGGTTTGAACCGTGTCGGACTAGCTTTCCACCCCTTGTTTCCTGTCTTCATGCTAAGCTAAGCTAACCAGTTGCCGGTTAGATTGGCCCAGAAACACTCTCTGATGACGTTTGGGGTATTCGTGAGCAATTTATGACATAAATTTCATCAACACAGCATCAAATGAGGGAATACTTTTAGGACGAGTTCAGTTTAATGTCTACTTGTAGAGCTTCAGAGGCTTGTGCAATCTCTAAATGTTGCTCAACGTTTACTCTATGTTAGTTGCCTTTCACTTTTTCACTTATAATAGACGTATAGTAGTTGTAATCCTATTTTAGTGTAACTTTTTTTTTCATGCATAAGTCACACCAAATCACGCAAAAATACATTTATTTTTAGTTTTGCTCACTGACCTAATTTTCTCTCGAAACATTTAAAACTGATTGGGGCATTGTGCTCATGACTCAGCTGAGAAACTTTACTGTGATCGTGGGAATGAAAGGAAGAGCCAGATTTGCCTGAAGAGAGCAACAGAGCGGAAGAAAGCGATGCAGAGGAGGGGGAGACGAGCTGCAGCTGGTACAGGAAGCGAGGAAGATGCCAGTGGAGGGCATGAGAGCAATCCACGGAGCGGTCTCACAGGAGACGTCTAGGTCCACACGCAATGCAGTGCGTGGCGTAGCGAAGTCTGGCTGTCCAGACATGTTGTTGTGTGTCCGTGTGTGTGTTTGCAAGACTTATCGGAGGGGTGGGGGGGGGGGGGGGGTGGTTCAGGATGGAGAAACAAGACGTCGAGCCATCCCTCTCTCTGTGTTTATACTCAGTCTAAACAGCAGACCAGCCACTGAGGCTAATGGGGTTCTAATCTACAGCTGGATGACACACACGTCATCTTCTGAGCTTCTCAAACAGAAACTCTCCGTATCGAATGTGCGTTTATAGCATACAATAATGTTCTTTTTATACATTGTGCCGCGCGCGATGACCTCGGAGTACGTGCGAGTTGCATATCTTTCTGAAGTTTGTTTTTCATGTTATTTACATTGAATTGGCAGATGCTTTTTTTTATTTTAACCCACACAGGAAACAATTTGAGGTTCAGTGTCTTCCTTGAGGATATTACCAACATGTGGACAGGAAGAGAATTAATAGGCAGGCCGCTCCACCACGTCGGCTGAACCTTCCCTCCTTTGTCATTTGTTTTCGTAGTAGTAGTTTTCTGCATTAGTCGCCTTTTAGTGATCTGGTTCGCGCAGACAGTCACTCCGAGACAAAGAGACGCGCACAGTCCAAAATAACCTCCCCGCGTTTTCTTCTCACCTTTAGAGCATTCACACACACTTTCATTGTGCGCAAACGCTCACACATGCACACGCGAAATGAAAGTGATGAAGCACTCGGTAATTTATTACCCTTGTCAAACTGAACGGAATACTAATGGACTGCTTTTAAGTGTGTAACTCCACGCTGAGAAGGTAATGGACACCCTGTTCTTAACAGGTCAGTGACTTTCTCTGTTCTGTGACACAAAGAAATGTACACACACACACACACACACATCACACGCACACACATCACACACACACGTTGGGCCCAGCCTTTGCCTGAGAGTATGTCACCAAGCACAATAGCGCCATAGTTCTAGCGACGGATCCGGCACTCTCACCTTCACACTTTGTGTCACACACCGAACACATCTCACTGCCAGCACTTTCTCATGAAGTCACTCACATGAAGTCATTAAATTTAGGGTCACAACTCGTACGGCCCCAGCACGCTGATGCGTCTCCTAAAGTAACACTCACACTTCTGAACTACAATTGTTTGCATACCACCTCGTTAGTTTGTTAAACTTTTTTACCCTCCGGGCCAGCAATACGCTGTATAGACACTGTCTACCTTCCCCCCCCTGACAGATAAAGATCTCTTTACTACCTCTAACGTTTGGGCTGCCTTTATACATATATACCGTGCATATGCGTGTGTGTGTGTGTATCGCCGAGCCAGCCTGGCCGTCAGCCCCTCTTCCCCAAGGCCAAGCAGCTTTGTCCAGGCTTGCCTGGCCGCTACACTGCTCCGTGCTAGATGTGCAGAATTTATGACATTAAGTTCCTGTTTAGTTTACTGTCTGTGCTTCTCCCTGTGGCTTCCAGCATCTGTGAATGACTAATGCATGAGCATCTTGTACCAGTTTCTGTTTCTGTTATCACCCTGTGGGCTGGAGTAAAAACCCCACGTTTCTGAAATGTCGAGCTCATATCGGAGGTCGGCTGATGGGTGATTAAAGGTCCAGATGCCGAAAGGGTAGCAGTTTTTATCTTGTTGTTGTCTGTTTTTTTTTTTTTTTTTCTCTTTTTAAATGTTTCTTCGGTTTATTATTTGCATATTCTTTGCTTGGCATGGTGTGCACAGCAGCAGCAGCAGCAGCAGCCAATAACGCATTGTGTGAGCCGAGAGAAACAGGATGGGCGGATTTGTCAGGGCAGGTGCCCGCATGTTAGTCAATCTGCAGGCAGGAAATTGCAGTGGCATAGACACACAAACGCGCGCGTTGCCCACAATATACACCCAATTTGACACCCGGGCCCCCTCAGCAGCTGAAGCAATACTTCCTCATCGTACTTCTCTTGACCCTGCTCTGCATCTCTCACTGTCCTCAGATCTGATTTCATCTTTGTGATAAAGCCAAACCACCCAGCACCATCCTATTCCTGACTCACCGTGCTTAAACCTCGCAGTTGATAGCACTTGGAGTTGGTTGTTTATTAGGTAATTAAAAAATATACAAGCCAGTAACTTGTTTAACTGTTCCTCTGATTTTTTGGTAGCCAGCAAAGACTCAGCTTTAACAGTTTAGTGAAGCATGATCAAGTTCGGGGCCTCATTTCACCTTAAAGTGAAACTATATAAAGCTTCTTGCAGTCGACGTGAGAAAAAGACAGGATGATGACACAGTGAATTTCCCCTAGCTTCCCAATATTTTGGGTCAGATGCTTGGAAGGCGTTATTTGTGACTACATTGTGGATGCACAGGAGCACAAATCAGAACACTGTGATGTCAGTCTGGGTATGTCGAAAAACAAGATTTAGTCGGGCACTGTGATCACAGCCGTAGTGCAAAACCACAAACTGCATTATTTCCCTCGAGTCACACCAGACTGAGACCGTGAGAATTTCACAGATGTTCTTCTTTCTAACTTCAAACTTCTAAGGTGGCAGCGAAGCACTTGCGAGCTGGTTCGCAAAAGGAGAAGCGACCGCAGTAGAAGTAAAAGAAGAAGCAGAACTCTGGTAGGATGCCACGTGAATTTCATCAAGAGGGTGTTTTAATCGGTGCAGAGAAAAACATCTCATATCGCACGCATTTGAGCGGTGCTACAATCAATCGGACCCATTCTCTTGAGAAAAACAAGATAAACGCCTCGGCCCAGAGATCGCTGTGGGTGATTTGACTTTCCCCGCAGATCTCTCCTGTGGCATAATCGGTTCCCAACAGGCCGACTCCTGACCAACTTTCCGCCGCAAACATTTTGTGAGTGGGGGAAGCTTTTTATCTGACTTCCAAGTTATCTGCAAACACCTCACGTTAACGGACAATCTGGGGTGAATCTCCATGCAGAGCGAGCTCAGAGCCGAGCTTGAACTGCGATTGTCGAGAGTGTATTCAGGGATAAATCAGCCTTAAATTCCTGTGGTCTGAGGTAGTAAAGGAAAGAATTCATCAAGTGGCTAGGCTGCATGTGTATGCTAATGTTGCTCCCTGTCAGCTGGATGTTTAAACATACAATAACAGCAGAGCGGGCTCACATTAACAACTTTAAAGTCGGAGCGTGAGCACTGTATTTACAGTTCGTTTAGCGTGCAAACAAATAGAAAAATAGATTTTTGGAGATATATAGTAAAAGATTATCTTATTTGTTCTTTCTGAAACCATATAGTCTGTTAAATCTACTCAACGTCCACATGTACTTATTTTGTATTAGCCTTATATGAGAACATATTGCGACTTAAACAATTATTTGCACGTGTCGCACTGTTTTGCATCAATAAATATGCATTTTATGTCCCAGATGTGAAGTGTTTTTTTTTAGTGGGGGTACAAATAAAAATGTCCTTTTATTTCAATGTAAACATCTGTCACTTTAACTGTTCTTAGTCAACTTTTATCATCCATTATTACGTTTTATCTTTCTGGAAGTTTTTTCTTTCTTTTTTCAGTACTAAGTTCAGTGCTAACTTGAACGTGGAGATGTGCTCCTGACCTGGAAAGCAGCCGTTTAACAAAAGTCAAAGGTCACATTTATGCATGTATTTCTTCAAAGGATGACGCTAAACGATGCTTCGGAACAGCGCATTTCGTCCGAATATATTTTACAGTGCAGTTTTATGTATCTCAAGAAGATATTATTGTTCTCACGAAACCCAAGCGCGGTTTTTATGGCTATTTTGTCTTCACACAACCCCCCCGTCCACCCCAGCAGGTGAATAAGGTTTGGGTATCAAGGCAGGGTAATAACACTGACGCATTACTTAACCGTGTGCATGCTCGGGCCATACAGCTCAGCTGCATTATATCTCAGCATTTTCCAGCTTGTCAAAAGCAGAACCAGCCATAACACCAGAGTATCACCAGGGAGTAAGGTTGGGAAACAAATTCACAGAAAGGAGGGAAGGGAGAGAGTACCATATGTGGGTGAGAAACATGTTCTCATGCAGGCTGTTTTTCTTTTGTTTCAGCTGCACGGCCCCACCTTAAATGAGGACAGGGAGCAGGGGAGCACACTGGACAGAGAAGGAGAGAGGGGAGAGGTAGATGGGAATTCATTTAAGAATTGGGCATATTGTGCTCTGGGCAGTCCCTGATCCAGCTGTTTTCCATTCAGTGGGAGTGTAGGCAGTGAAATGTAGCGGGGTTGGGACAGACAGGCAGAGAGGGAAGTGGAGAAGGAGGGAGAGCAGTAAAACATGGTGTGAGACACTTCATGTAAAAGGGTCATGATGGTGGTCATTGAAGCGGTGTGTTTGTCATCTTTTTTTTTTTATTTCTCTCATTGTGTTCCTCTTTCTTCGGAAACTGAATTACTAAGTTGTTTCTGAGATGCACCTTCTTACTTGGTGCTCTGTTTTAATTTGTTAACGTATAGGTTTCATGTGGACTTTACAGTCTTCCTTCCTGACTTCCTCTCAACCCAGTCTGAATTATATTATACAATAACCCCATAACACATTGATCAAGCATAACATTATGACCACAGCATAATAATATTGTGTAGGTCTCCCCTTGTGCCTTCAAAACAGTTGAGACTCCTCAGAGAATGGACATGGGCCTTCTGAGGATGCCCTGTGATGTCTGGCAACAGGATGCTGTTAATGGGGGTCTTTGGGTCCTATCGGTTGAGGGGAGGGGCCTCTCTGGATGTGCCAGCCTTGCTATTGGTCGGAGCGTCTGGTCTGGTTTGGTCTATGTGGGTGGTACGTGTTTTAAGTGACATGAACGCCAGGTCCAAAAGTTTCCCAGGAGGATATTGTATCGTCCAAAAATCCATGTTATTCACTTCTGTCAGTGGTCATAATGTTATGTCTGATTGGTGTGTGTGTGTGTGTTGGTACACTTGCTTGACTCAAAGGAATGAAGCTTGTTGTCTTCTTGTGTGGCCTCAAACCAAAAGACGGAAATGTTCCCAATAATGTGCGTGTGTGTCCGTGTCAGGCTGCATCCTGCTGAGTGTGACTGCTGCCACCAAGGAGTGTCGTCGCTGTGTGGCGAAGTTGTCTGCTGCTGTCTGTCTGAGTTGTCTACTCTGTGCGGGTGGTGCATGTCTAAGTAACAGCCACACAGAAGTGGCCTGCGCATGGCCACAATGTTATGCCTGATCGGGGTGTAACACAAATTTAAAGTTGCATTCTCTTTCATTGAGAAGTGGTGACACGAAATGCGATATGTTTTGTCAGTGAGCGTAGCACTTACTGCTACGGTTCATTAAAAATGTGTCTACAAAACAAATGCCATTGTTTGACAGTGGGTCAGTTTGAAATATTGCAGGGAGTAATGGAACAAGAAGAAGCAGCCGCAGTGAGCTGTTGGAGAAGAGCTGCGCACCTCCAACCTCTCCGTGAGGTAACCAGGTCCTTCCACTTTTTTCCCTGCTGTTTGCAGACTTGTGCGCTGTGCGCCATAAATCAGATCATGGCTGCTTACAGAATGACTCTTTATAAAAACAACAGTAGTTTGTGTAACTGTAGATCAACCAGGACGGTACCTGCCATGACGAAATGTTTCGAATGGAATTCATTTCAATTTGTTTACGGAGCGATTCGGTAAAGTTTAAAAAATGGGGGGAAATAGCCAATTTTATACTGTAACCGTGTAAAACCTAGATGTGCTTATTTATTCTATGTATGGCCAATAACCAACTGAACTGTCTTGCCTTGGTTTGATTACTGACTTCGGCAGAATTGCGACTGATGACCGATTAGATGTGGCCATTTAGAGCTTACGCCTTTGGTGCAGAGTTTAACTTGAAAGAGAAAAAATGCTGATATCAGTAAAGCAGGAAGCAAAAACGCCTCGTCTTATCTCGTGTTGAATTTTTTTATTTTTTTTTCGGTTAGTGCATAATTAGGCCAACGGAATATTAGTATGAAGCAGGGACTGAACCGTCTTTTAGTTTATGACATTTTTACAGCTCTGAAGCAACTGAGAAAAAAAAAAAAAAAGCTTAAACCAAAATTAGGCTGGAAATATTTTGGAGCAGAAAAACCTACTGTCATTAAGTCCCTAGTCGGTGCAATTTATGTGTGTGCACACAGTCCCTAAGAGTTTAAATTACTCTGGTGTCAATACCTTTGGCCTTCTCATGTCCCAAGCTCCAGCTAAGACAAACTTCCACCGGTGGAAACCCGCTGATTATCCACCTCACCTATTCATGTTTTACCCAATCATTCCCGTTTGTGGTGAAAAAGTCTGTGCGTGGTGAGGGAAACCATCACCGAGCTAATGCGGACAGACATTTTCATTCAAACCCCTGAACAATATTATCTGACTTGAATGTCTTGTGGGAGAAAAACAGAGCTAACATGAGCAGAACGTGACTGCACAGATTAGTATGCATCTTGGCAGACGGGGCACTGGAGGTTCAAGGGGGTTGATGGGGGGCACTGGGACCTGGCACCCCCTCCTGGGTCACCCACTGTGGGGAAACCAAACACCACAGACCTTTGCCATTTAATATGTGGTGCCAGAGAGGCAAGGGAACACGGTGGAAGGAAGAAGGCAACCTGCTGCTAAACTGGTGGTCGGCAGTGTTTACCTTCTTACGAGTAGATGTGTGTTTGGTTCGCTTATGGAGTGAGACATTACTGGCGTTACTGAGGCCACGTTCGGTCTTTGCGTGAAAAAGCACAACAAACTACCACCAATGTACACCAATCGAGCATAACATTATGACCACGGACAGAAGTAAATAACGTTGACCCATCTTATGACAATACAATGTCCTGCTAAGAAACGTTCTGGACTTGGCATTCAGGTTCATGTTACTAACACAAATAGACCAAGCCAGACCAGACACCCCCACCCCATAGTAAGGTTTAGGAACAACTCAAAAAAACAACAACATGAAGAACAGCACAAGCTGTTGACCTGGCCTCCAAATTTATTAGATCCCGAACCGATCAAGTACCTGTGGGATGATCCACAGAGGCCCCTCCCCTTAACCCATAGGACCCAAAGACCCCCCAATAAAACATCCTGTTTCCAGACCCCACAGGACACCCTCAGAAGGCCCATGTCCATTTTCTGATGAGTCTGTTTTGGAGGCACAAAAGAGACATGCACAACATTAGGAAGGTGTTCATAATGTTATGCCTGATCGGTGCAGGATCATCCAGTGAACAAAGGAGCAAACCAGTCAAATGCATAGATAAATCATCCCCTCATCCAAAGCATGAATGATTGAAATACCACAGTTTACTAATATAAGTGGATATGAAACTCGCCTCTGAATAAGCTGGTAAATGAAAATGTGTTTAAACCAAAAGTTCTTCTGATTTGCTGAAAAGAAAATTGCATCAATGTGCCTTTTAGAGAATGTAATATTTTCCATATTAATGACTTTTGGCTCTTTTACTCACTTGCTATTGAGTTGTTCATTTTTAAGACCCACTGACCATGCATCACTACCAGGTAGTATACTTTGTTATACTGTGAACACTGTTTTTCTACTTTTTAACTTTCCACATTCAGAGTTTAAACAGCTGTGCAGCAAATTTGGCTTCTGATAAGCTTTTGAAATGAATTAATCAGTTGCTCAAACCTGACTTCCTGGATGATATTTCATGCCGTGTTGATAGATGAAGCGACATGCCAACACAGCCACTTTTAGTTTTGCAAAAAAAAAAAAAAAAAAAAAGAAGGTTGCTGTTTTGTCAGAACGCCAACTTCCCCCCATATAAGGTGGCTCAGATAATCTGCCTAAAGTTTATTTCTAACATTGGAAACACTTACCAGGTTAAAAAACGAAGTCAGTGTACGTTCAGTGAGTATGTTTTTCGTGATGCATAAACACGACCTCTGCAGCGGTTCAGCTGGTACCTGCGTAGCAATTCGCTGGAGTTTCAGACGGAGAAACTTGAGGCTGCATTCCAGATAAAGAATTAACTGAGACGGGATGAATGTTGCGCTTTTTCTTTTGTTTTCACCTACTGTTCAAACAGCGCCGAGCAGGACGGCGTCTTTCATTTCACCTGGCGAACATGATCAGTCAGGAAGCACCTCCAGTTCATGAATGTTAATGATTTACAGCACCTGAGAGAAGAAATTCTAATTTGTTTAAAGCCAGGATGTAATTTCTGGCAAGTTTCTCGATTCATATCAAACATCTGGAAGGCACTATGATTTCTCATGTGCTGGTGATAATAAGGTGATTTTCACACAGTCGAGAAAGGATGTGTGTGTGTGTGTGTGTGTGTGCGTGTGCGTGCCTGCCTGGCTGGTTTTGCTCCTGCTGACAGAGTAATGGATCTGTTCATTGTTGCATGTGGACTGTGTGTGATGTATGAGATTCATTTGAAATTCTCTGTCTTAAATGAGGCACTCACATGTCTCCATATGGGAGAGCATGGACTCGAAGGGCCGGTGCATTGCAGGAAAACCAACAGGAGTTGCTCATATTTGCGGCCATCTGCTGCGCAATGGACTTGATCGCGGCCCTTTGTCTTATATTTTTTCTTTTTTTATGTAAAAACCCATTTTATGCACAATAAATACGCCAATAAAAAAAAAAAAAAAAAAAAAAAAAAAAAAGATGGTGGCTGTGGTCTAACACTAATAAGTTAGGATGTGGAAGGTTTAGAAATGAGGCAAATCTAGGGGATAATTCAGCACAAATGTATATTTC
Organism: Mugil cephalus; assembly: GCF_022458985.1. Lineage (NCBI taxonomy): Eukaryota > Metazoa > Chordata > Actinopteri > Mugiliformes > Mugilidae > Mugil > Mugil cephalus. The sequence continues at coordinate 9,012,019 of NC_061778.1, forward strand.
TAATCATTTGACTTGCAAATAATAATAATTTGACACATTTTCTTGCAAATCCATTATGCAATTCATTTTATTGCCGAGTTGATTTTGAGTATAGTAACAAACAAAAAAACAAACAAAAGAAAATATTTTTCACATTGGCTTTTAAAAAAAATAAAAGCCTTATCGACATGATTTTATCAAAAAACACCATAATTAAAAGAAATTATTGTAAAAAAAAAAAGACACACAATTGAAATGTACACAGAGAAAAAAAAATTAACTATAAAACATTTTGACATGCAATAAATACATTCATTTCACTAAAGCAAAGTAAGCTCAATGTTGACACTGAAATGGAGAAAATGAAGAAAAAAAATACTGTTTTGGTTTAAAGTATTGCTTTTTAATTGTCTTTACGGTATAAACTGTGGTAAAGCCACAAAACACAAAAAGAAAACACTTGACGCTGTTGATGTTTCAGGCACGTCTGCTGAAATGAGAGCCTGCCTTCTGCTGAATGTGTGATATCGTATTTTTTTCGTGTGCTCGCTCACTACTCGTGCGTGGCCGTTTGTGTGTTACTGCTCAACCTCCTCACTACGTCGTTTCTAGATCTAACACTAAAATCGATTTTTTTTTTGTGTGTGTGTGTGTGTGTGTGTGTGAGAGCGCGCCCTGAGGCTCTGTTTCATTCTGGCACAGGTTTCGGTTTGTGTGTCGAGTGGAAGCCATCAGCGGAGTCGCCTTCGCTTTAAAGATGGCTTTTTCTACGAGAAGCGACACTCCAAACGGAGCGAGGCAAACTAATTAAATCTGACCTAATGTGGAGCACCAGTCTGCCATCCAGCTGTTGGAGGGACAGTCGGATATTTTTTTTTTTGCTTTACTTTCACTCCTCCATATTCCTGCTTGTTAGCCCTCGCTCTTTGTTTCTCTTTGCATTTAAACTCCAGGGGCTCGTACACATGTTCGGCTGTATGCGTCCGACTAGTTTGTTTGTGTTCGACGTGGAGACAGAAGCGGCGACCTGAACTAGACCTCCTTCGCTTACTCGACTACAAAGAGCCTACTGTGGGTCATGTGCTGATTGGGGTGACAATTGTTAAGTCTGGGAAGAGGATGTCATCTCAGAGGGCACGCTGACATGAACGCTAATATTAAGATCCTGACAACGACCTGCAGCAACCGACAATGAAAAGACAATCATTTCCTCAAAGGTAATTTGCCAAAAAAGAGGGGAATTTAAATAGGAAGGCCCACAGACGGAGGGGGGGGGAGAAGAGAAGTGAGGAGAAGCAGCCAGTTTTCCTTTGTTATTTACTGAAGGTTATGACTATCGAGCACAAGCTATTTTTCTCTCTGTTTCTGGTTCTTTTCCTTCTCCCATACTTGTTCCCTCCATCACAGCGCATGACTTGGCCCGTGCAGCCGAGGCCCGACTCAATTGTGCAATTTCATACGTGTTTACTTTACTGGCATCTTTCTGAGCATATTTTTGCCGAACATTTCCCCTCACATTATTCTGCATTTCCTCTACAACAATATGGTGTCTTTAATCTTCCCTCTGTAAGCCGTTTCTTGGCTTGGGGATCAGAAAACAATAACTATGTCAGATTTCTTTCTTTCTTTCTTCTTTTGTATTTTTTTTTTTAATCTTTTTTTTTTTTTTTTTTTTGGCCCATCATCCCTTGTATTTTAACACATGCCACGAAGTTCGTTTTGGAAATTGATCAGGGCTTAGAGAAAAAGAAAGTAGCTCTTCACATAAACATTTAGACAACTGTCTTCTCCAGCATGAAAAACAGCTGGAAGTAAGTGGATCATGGGAGAGGAGGGAGGGAGGGAGGGAGGGGAGGGAGAGGGGGGAGGGTGGGCGGCGGTGGGCCCTCTGGGTCAGCGGTTCTTGTTAAGTGTAAGGAGAGAGAAGGGGACAGGGAGAGGTGACGAGGGAAGCTGTGCTTTGAGGGCTACGAACGAGTGCGGCCAAGCTCCGAACTGGAGGAAGAGGATGAATGTGAAGCGCCAGAGGAAAAGCAATTGTGGGACTTCTAGGGGAGTAATAAAAAAAAAAAAAAAAAAAAAAATCACAATACAATGATTTTTCCAGAAAAGTGCAGTTCAGAGGAATAAATCTAAAGCAGCTGCGTGTAATAAAGACTCTTGAAAGTGTCAGATATCTCCCTTGTACTTTACTCTGCTACACGGTGGGAAAGGCATTCAAACATGTAGATAGACAGGTGCATTACACGGACACGTCGGAAAACCTTTGCATGCAATTTACACCGGCTCACTCAAGAGTCAGCTTTTGTTTTTCAAGCCAGAGTGAGGCTTAGTTATTGTATTATTGACTCAGCTGTAGCTTACATTCAAACACGGATCCTCGTAAAAAGAAATATATGTACTGTACAATAGTGGCTTGTCTGCACTGTGCCCTCATCATTAGCCGCGCAGATAATGGATTTTAAAACAAGGCAAAGTTGGTCAGAAGCTACGAATACCATCGCCGAGTCCGCGACGTCTGCTAAGTGCTTCAGTCTCTCTGGCACACACAGTGAAATACAATAAATGTCAAACAGCGCTATGATTGCAGACTATCCAGCCTGTCAGAGTCACATAGGTGACCTTGGCCCCGCTGCTTCTGGTAGAAAGCTTAAATTCATACTTTGCATTTTTAACATTAAAACCCTTTTTTGGTCTACACGGCGCCGCTGGCCGTCGTCCAGATCCTCTTTTTTTTTTTTTTTCCTTTTTTTTTTTTTAACTTCTATATTGTTAGTGTTACAAAAGTTACGGGCCTGGGATGGTTGCCATAACAACATTAGAGAGGAATGAAACGAGCAAAGGAATAAAAATAAAAAATAAAGCGCAACCCACATCTCAGAGCTGGTGGTTTGCCTTACAGCACTAATTTATATATGAAATCGTTTACTCCCATTACATTAATTAATGTTACTAATAAACATCCTCGTGTAAACCACTTTAGTGGCGTTGGGTTTGGCGTGTCAGCCCAGGGGTTTGAGTGGCTGCATCAGTAAATTGAAACAAGATGCTTCTAATTTCATTAAGTGAAACAAGCACAGGGGAAAATAAATACTGCCAGTTTTTAATTGTGATTTACATTGCACTCTCTCTTCATATTTTTTGGCGCTGCCCGAATTTTTTAAAAATTGTTTAAAATATCTACAGAGTATACTGTAAATATATTAGAATTTTTGTGACCTGAAAATGAGCGAATACACAACGGCCTCAAACTGTAAAGAAACTGTCCAGATCGCACGCCCGTGCAAGCCCTTGAAAGCCCACAATCACTGTGATACTGAGCAGAGGTTTATTCCCAAAGAGCAATAAGAGGAAGGAAAAGAGAAGATACAGTCTACTTGTTTTCTGAATGGAGAGTTTTAGAAGTACGAACAGGCTTTCATACTGAGACAATGGCTCGCGTCCACCCTGCTGCGCTCTCCCTGCTCCTCTCCCTCCCTGTTCTCCGTCTCTCTCTATCTGCCTGTGAGCAGAAACACACGGCACATCCTGCTCAGCACAACACACCAGCCAAAAGTTCACTTCCTGCTCCTCAGCTCTTCTCCTTCACACCAACACTATTCCCAGGACATGCATTAACGGCCGCTCAAATAGCATTAAGGGACACACGAACAGACAAGCGAACGCTTCCCCTCTCTATAGATGCACGGCCCCTCCCGCCCTCCCTCCCTCCCTGCTGCCGTACGGATTATAATGCAGTTAACGCGGATTTCGAGCAGTGCACATGCTACAGAAAACGCTCGGGCATTATCTGGTTCTCCGCTCTCACACAGATTTGAAGTGGAAACACTTTGTGTTGTTTTAATGCAGTTGGCAAGGAAAACGAGAACACGCGTTTTTTATTTCGACTTGCGAATGGGAGATTGCGAGGTGGCTGAAATTCTCACGGCTCACATCCGCTTGTTTCGCCATCTTTAACACGTATTCACATGTTTGTGGACAAAGTCTGTCTTACTACCAACGTTGCATTTAAGGTATTTTTAACGCACCGTATCGACGTGGCTTCCTGCATGTGACCTCCATTTGACTCTGAAAGTGGACTAGTTTTCATACCCAACCAGTAAACTCACCGCTTGCCTGTTTCAGGAAGTACTGGTGACGCATTGTGTATTGTGGGTACTGAGCATTTTCAAAACTCGTCACCTCGTTTTTATACTCATGCGTTACTAAAAACAAAGACAAATGCAATCATACTTAGAAAACTGTGGCTTTACCTTAAGGTACTGATAAAAATGACTTAGCCTGAAGGTATAACAAATATAATTGGTCAGAGCGACATAAGCCTCTTTGAGGACGACACATTAGAAAATGCATACCGCATAGTGAAATTAAAAACAAAACTGTTAATATCACATGTTATCTCTCCACCATAAAGCTGTAACATGAAATGCATAAACACAGAAATAACCACAGGTTTAACACAGGACTAACTATCCTGTTAATAAGAAATTAAAAAAAAAAAAAGTGTTTGTGAGTGTATGCATGTATGTGTGTGTTGTTTGTTGATACTGTTGATCTAGGATTTACAAAAAGCTTAGCATCCCCATGCTGGGTTCAGTCCTGAGGTAAGCACCAGTTTCACGTGCGCTGCTTTCAGTTCAAATTAAAATGAAGTAAAGAAAAGAAAGTATCAAGAAACACCACGTTTGATATGATCATATGCTACAGAAAAGAACCCCTTAAATTATTGTTACATTTTCAAAAAATACAATTCCATAAGTAAGGCACATTGTCTGTTTTTTTTTCTTTTTTTTTTTAAGCCTTTAAGATTCACTACGTCTATCACAGTGTATTTATGGCTTTAGTCTTCACATTCACCCACTGAGGTTGGCATTGGCACTATAGTGGTCAAACATTTCTAATCTGAATCAAGGACTAGTAAAAGTGGAGGGGGAAAAAAAAAAAAAGGAATAACAATAAGGGCCAACACGTTCTTTGGGATAAACATTTAAAGACAAGAATGTGCCTTCAACCCGCAACCTTTAAGTGCTCTTTTGTTTTCAAGCTGGAGGAACTGCTGGTCAGCCAACACAGAAATATGTCATTCTTTGTTTCCGCGTTTGATACCAGCCGGGGAAGTGAGGCGAGGCGAGGCCGGGAGACATTTGCTAGGCTGGGATGTGATGTTAATAAGTGGATAAGAGGAGTAAGATGGCAGGCATGAAATGGGACATCGCGCCGGCAGGCAGTGCGAATTGTCCAGGAGAAAGTGAGATTACACAGGGATTACTGGAGCACAGCAGCTGGGGAGTGCTGTTCACCCGCTGGCTCCCAGGGAAGACCCACAAACCCCTTCTTATGTTCGTATCGCTGACAGATTAGCAGCTCGGTTTGTATGTCAAGGGGGAGAGTGTATGCATCCGGTGTGTGGAGTGCTTCTAAGGCAAAGGGCTGAATACAGTACTCACTTTGGCCTGTCAACAGTAGCACGGCTCCCAGACAACAGACTACAGAGGAGGGAGGTCAAATGAGAGGCTGGACAGTGCAGTGGAGAGGCGTCCAACAAGGCTTTTGACTACTGCAGCTCCCCAAATTAATCATCAGCCTGCTATGAATGCAAGTAATTACTCCTCTCAGCAAATGACTGATTTCTTTGTCATTAATTCTGTCCTGGCCCCTGCCTCTCTGCTCAACCCGATCCATAATTGTAAATATTACACGGTGTCAGAGGCAACACCCATGCTTCGTCTACACTGTGATACGAGGCTACACTCGTCATGATTACAAGGATTAGTGTGTCATCAGTTGGGTATGTGCAATCATGGCCCAGTTGTGAGATCACAGGGTTGTGCTCACTGTGTCTCAATAACAACAGCTAAGGGATGTTCGTCAAACTCTTAAGGAAGTTTTAGCTCGGGAAGGGTTGCAAGCTGAGGCCATTAAGCTACCATTACTGTCACATAGTATGAGCCTTTATCCACACAAATATGCAGGGGAGTGGAATACTTAAAAAAAAAAAACATAGAGAAAGTTAAAGCAGAGAAGACTTTGCTGAAATGCTGAGCCAGTTGCTCTTATCATTCAGTCATTTCACACGATGGGGAGAAGCCGGAGCGTGAGATACATAAATTGTCCAGTACCCCAAAAACACAGAAAATCATAAAGCAAGTAAAGAAAACAAAATACTCCCATTACTTTAAAGTCCAGGTGAGTTGGCTTATTCATGTGGTAAAAAGTTCTGCTCAGGTCTGGACAAACCCTGAATACTGTCCTTATGTGCTTTTTCATTTGTTGTACAAAGATGAATAGTACACAGGTTTAGGGTCGGATTGCAAAGTTTCCTTGCAACAGTTTCTCTTTGGATTTCACCATAATACAAAAATAAATAAAACAATTTCCTTTTTGGTTTTCAATTTGTTACTTTGGCTCAATGGCTGGAATTAAAAAAAAAAAAAAGTTTCTTTGTATACACTGTACATAAATACTGTACTTATTTAAAGAGAGTGTCCCTTGGTCACGTAATAGCACAAAGCTCCTTTATGAAGGAGGACTTTAAGATACATTAGATGCATAGAAAGGCACTTACAGTCTACACAGTTTGGTGTGCATTAGCAGACCAGTTCCTTTTGGTCTGAGTCTGAGGTGCAGAGGAGATACTGAGTTGAGGTGAATGGCTTTAGAATACTGCAAATTGTGTGTGCACACAGACCTATTGGTGATTGCCATTTATACATGTCACATGTCTTAGCTGGGTGAGTAGCGGTCAATGGTGCGAGCATCAGAGAGGGGCTGCGGAGGAGGAGGCAGCGGTTGGCCCAGGATGTCCATCTTGTCGTGGGTGAGGCCCAGGTGCTCCGAGGCCAGCTTGGAGAGCGGGTAGAGGCTCTCCATGACCTTCGCGTCAGCCACCAGTTGCTGCTGCGCTTGGATGAGGAGCTCGTTGGCCTTCTCCTGCTTCAGCCCCAAGTGCTCTGCTGTGTATTTACTCAGAGGATAGATGCCCTCGGCAAAGTCCAGCTTCAGTTTCCCATCTGTGGTCAGGCCCCCTGTGGTCCCCCCACTGCTGTGCATCTTCATGTGACTGATGAGGTTGCGCTGCTGAGCGAACTTTCCCCCACACACCTGACATTCATAGGGCTTTTCCCCAGAGTGGATGCGCATATGCTCAGTGAGCCGGTACTGCCGGGTGAAGCGCATACCGCAGGAGTCACAGGCAAAGGGTTTAAGGCCCAGGTGGCTGCGCATGTGGCGCGTCATGGTGCCGCGCTGCGTGAACTTCTTGCCGCAAATGCTGCAGGGGTAAGGCCGCGTCAGCCAGTGGGTCTTCTCGTGTTGGCGCAGAGTGGCTGGATCTTTGTAAGACTTTTCACAGGAGGAACAGCGGTAGGGTCTGATCATCTCCCCGATGCTCCCTGAATTCAGGCCCTGGTTGGACTTGGTTTCCAGGTGAGACAAACTGTTCAGAGTGTTGCTGGTGTTGAGGCCCCCGTAGCCGTTTGTATTACTGGTGATGTTTTTGGTGCTGCTGTTATTGCTGTTTCCCATCTCCCCGCCAGAGTTGCCGTACAGCTCCTCTTCTGTGTGTGTCTCGACGTGTGCATTGAGCTGCTCTGAGCTCGGAAAGCCTTTGTCACAGGGAATGCAGACATAGAGATTGTCCCCGAAGCTCTCTGGCTCATACGGCATGTGGAACCTCCCCATTGGTCCTGTAGGGGACGGACGGCCCTCGCTGCTCCCTGTCTCCTCCGTGCCAGACCCGCTCTTGTCATCCACTCCTTCGCTCTCCTCCCCGGCCTTGTGGTGATTGTGATGCTGTTCTCCATTTTCGCCCCCTTCCTCTTCATCCTCGTCCTCGTCGTCGTCTTCAGCTGGGTAGGAGATCGGCTCGTGTTTCACCCAGCGGTAGATGTTGCCCATTTCCCTGCCTGCCTCTCCGCCTTCAGTGGGGGTGTCGGGGCTGGTGGGACATGGGTAGCGGTCGTTCCCGTGGGAGCCTGACCGATGCAGGTGTGGGAGGTGGGGGCCGAGAGGCTGGTTGAGATGGGGGAAAGGCGGAGGAGTGAGGGAACCTGCCTGGTCAGAAGACTCCATTTTTTCTGAGGAGAAGGCTCTCCCGTTCGTCCCCTGCATGGGACTGGTGCGGTCGCTCAGAGTCCCATCTCGCTCCTCGTCGTTGTGAGTGTTTGCCAGATGGGTTTGAGAGGGCGTGAGCTGAGACTGGGAGGTGGGGCTTTTCTTGGAGAGATCAAGGCCATAGTTGGGGGAGCAGTTTCTCTCAGGGTGCATTGAGCGCCCAAGCTGGGCAGGGAGAGCTGGCTGCAAGGGTGGGAATACTTGAGAGCCCTGGGCAGAGGTGGGAGCATATATTTCCCCGCTGTGAATGGCGAGTCGATGGGGAACTAGCTCCTCTAGTGGTGGTGCCCGGTTTGCGTGGCTATTCAAAATTCCTCCTGGAGGACAGGGCTGAATGACAGGGGTAGAGATCCTATACCTGCCACTCCCTAAACCCATATTATTGGGCCCCATCTTTGTGTAGGGCAGAAATGCAGGGCCTGGACGGGGAGGGTACTTGCCATTCCTTCTCAGCTTCTTTTTGCACAAAGCCACTAAGTCGAGCAGCTGAAGGTAGCTGGCTGCTGCCAACACAGCCCCGAGATTGGGTTCAGTGGGGGAAGTGGGGTCTCCTTCACTAAGGCGCCCTGTGTAGATGTAGTCCAGAATGACCCTGAAGACCCCTGGACTCACCATCTCGTGGTCGAGGTTGATGAGATTGTCATGGACCACCAAAGACTTCAAGTAGAGGCTGCTGGCAGCCAGAATGTTCTTGTGAGCTCTGAAGAGGGCGTTCTGCACCACAATGATAACATCACACAGGAAGCCCTTGGTGCGTTGGCTGTTGAGCTGCAGAAGGAGATCCCTAGCATGACTTGGAACTTCCATGGCATCCAGCATTGTCTTCAGTCCGCCACCTGCAAAAACAGATATCTGTAAAACGTCATGCAACAGTCAGCATTTAAAGTCACAGCAACAATCAATATGACATTTTCTGCACCGCTAGAAAGATGATGCATTTTCATAAAAGGAACACACTTCAGCCTATATTAGAAGACGAAAGAGTGCCAAACACTCACTGCCAACTAAAAGGCAAAAGTTTCTTTAAGAAAATTGTTGTAGAAACGATGAAAAACAGACGTTGCATATGGAAACACTAATCCATAAATAACTGATAGTCTTTCAACATACGTCACTTCAAATAAACGCATTTTAATGCAAACTGAAAATTACAGTTTGTTTAATTTTGTGTCCTATTTTATTAATTGAATTTGTAATTCATTATTACAATATTTACATAACAACGTAGGTTTATTTTGTATAAATTTCCTGTTCCAGGGCAGAACCTGGTGTGTGCAGTGCACATCGAGGCCACTCAGGATAAGTGAACTTTCACAAAAGGTGAGCGTTTGGTTTTCTCGTTAAGAGAAATTCAAGTCACAGCGCTCACTTCCTCTGCAGCGAGCAAAAAAACAGAGAAAGAGCTAAAGTTAGAGAACCACAGACATATATTTTGTAATTGCTGGCTTCCTGATAAAGTATTCCAGAAGTGCTGCGCAGAGTTTTAAACAAAGCAAGGGATGGATGTTTCACAAGTATGATGAACAGCAGGTATAACCCTGTGTGGAGAGGACACATCCAAAAAAAGATAGGACTTTCGGCTCGCCTTGCTGCCCAGTCATATAAGGAACACAGAGCACTCGGGATGTAAATCAACATTAGATGGTTCAATACTTTACATTGAGATAGGCTCCAGGGATCCAGCACACACACACACACACACGCACGCACACAGTGAGAGCTACACTGAAATATCAACACTAATTGTTCCATCAAGCCTAAAATAAACTACATCAGCTGCATGCATGCGACGCCATGTATTGTTCAATCAGTGTCATCCGAGGATAGTTTACTTATGAGATTAAACGTCTCAAACTGTCCCTAAGGGCTTAGTCTCACTGATGGGAAACAAGCAACTAAATAAATATCATGTCATCTGTCTGATCACGGCCTTCCTGACACCAGCTCATTCACTTCTTGTTTATTCCATTCAGTGAACACGCTCAGCGTAAGAATAGAGAAGTATGAATAAAAAAAAAAAATAAAAACATTTTTAAAAAAAGACGTGAGGAATTCTAAGTTGTCCTGAACGAAATCTTGTGTCATTTTTCCTATGCTTACAATTTTCGCCCACTAATGTTGCGTATTCCTGACACCCAGGTTATTTTTACAAATGCATGTTCAGCATCAAGCCCCAAACATCAAAGCGGAATGTCATCACCGACAAAAATGGAAAATAAAACGTCAGGAGTGACGTGCAGCCAGTGGTCATGCAGCGAAGAGTCATCAGAATGGAAGAAAAAGACACCTTTTAAACACAACATTTTTAAAAAGAAGCTGCTGTCATCCTGCCTGTGTATATAAATGCGATTCCAATTGTCATCTGAAGTGTTTCCACCTCTGCTTTCTTTTTCTGTCTGGCTCTGATTACTCTGCAGTCATGTTTTACCATAAATTTCAGCATCGCTCACATCAAACATGTTTAGAAATAAATGTGATAGGAGGAACAGGCCAGAGTACTTTCCATGACTCGCTGAACTTTTGCAGAGTCTCTGTTGCTGCGCTGAGCCGGTGACACTGTGTGCTCTGACTCAATCAGCGTACGTTCTGTATGCGGCTAACTGCCATGTATTGTGCGACATTTGCATCACAAAGCCTGCCTGAAAGCTGAGCTGTGAATATATGCCTTTACTTTTTTTTTTCTCTCTTTCTCTTTTTAATCACAGAGAGTGCGACGCATATGCAACGCATTTAAATCCACGGTTAAAAGAAAACCTCTGATGCATAAAAAGCAGCCTAATTCACACGGTGACACTTCTGCGCACCTGCAACCATGCTGTTACCAAAAAAAAAAAAATTTTTGGTTACATCTTGTGGTAAAAACGGTCAAGGGAGCTGCAGGTTTCCTATCAAGAAAATAAGGATCTGTTTGCTGCTGCTGCTGCTGTTTTCAAAATCTGAACTTCACTGTCTAATGCAGCCTCGTCAGAAATGGTGAAACACCACCATGTGTGTTATAAAACTGTTGATCTAAGTGTAAGCTTGCTCCATCCTGTTAGCAAGCCATAGATGATTGCATTGATATTTTAGTGCGAGAACACATCTTCAAGCAAACCTGAAACACATTACACTCTTATAAACACGCGCAGTGCCCTGCACAGCAGCTTGTTTTGTTGGTTTGTTAAACATGTTAAATTAAATTATTTTCCCAGGTTGCACATACAGCGTAGCCGCCTGCAGCTCACTCGGCTCCCCAGGGATGCATGGCTGCCTCCATCTGATTGCCTTCCTTTTTAATGACCCGTCAACAGGCCGAGGAGATCCTGGTGACGGTGATAGTAGTAGTGTGCGGCAACAGCGTGCAGCCATTTGCATCGCATTAATATCCAGCTTTCCCTGTGTTTTGTCTGCTTTCTCGGCCCTGTGGTTTGGACTGTAGAGAAAAGCTAAACTTCCTACCTCTGCGTTCAGCCTCGGCCACATAAACACGCCAGACATCTGCTTAAAAACTTGTGTTGACGTTTTATTTTCTTTCGTCGCGATTTGCAGCCCCGTGCTCGTGCACCTTTTGTTTATTTTAAACCCCATTTGTCCAATTTATGGGGCACCACTGCAACTCAGTGTAAATTCGAAAGGAGTATTTCTTTTTTTTATTTATTTATTAATTTATTTGTTTTATTGCACATTAATCCAACTAATTCGTTTTGCCACTTTTGTGACCTTTAAAGAAAGCAGTTTTAGAGTTTTCGTAAGAAAAACTGCACAGAGTTGTGGTTGCACTTCTCATAGGTGAATATATGTTAAACTAGAGTTTAGCTCAGCAAACATCAGTTCAGTTTCCAGGGTCGGTTTCCTGTTTGACTTCTGTAATCTAAAAATCATCGCACATTTATAAAATGCTGATAAAGGATTGAGAGAAGGGCAGCTTTTTAGCCTCCATGGAGTTTGTGTAAAATAGACAAATATAATAGACAAAGAGGGTTTTATAATAATTAACGTGTCTGGATTTACATTTTTAGACTGCAGCTATTTAATACTGTCCAAATTTAAGCAGTTTGTTCTGAGTTTATTCTTTTTACATGCTGATCTATAGGCCATATTTATCTGCAAATTAAACGACGGTTTAAACAGTTCATTTGCGTGTGTCGCGATTTACTAAGGAGTAAAGTTTGAAGTTCAGGACTGGAGGACACGTCGCGTTTTTCCGTCAAAGCAAGGAATTGTCTGTCCTAATGTGTCGCTGAGAACATCCGTCCTCAGTCTTTCTCCTCTTCTGATCTGCTCTTCACTGATTGTGCAGTGACCTAGTGTATTCATCTCTCTCTCTCTCTCTTTCTCTCTCTCTCTCTCTTTCTCTCTCTCTCTCTATGTGTGTGAGAGTGTGTGTGTGTGTGTGTGTGTGCTGCAGCGTCTCGTCCATCCTTTTACCTCTCCTCATCTCAGCCCCCCCAAAAAATCTCTAATCGCCTCCAGAAACCGTTTTCAGCTCAGAGGTGTATCGAGACAGCTGTTTCTTATACCAACTCTTTCCGTTTCAGACCTGTCAGCAGCAATGGGAAGCATCTCTTTCGTGCAGATGTGTGTAATCTCGGATCGTACGAAAGGGAACCAGAAATGCATGCTCTTAAAAAATTAAAATAATAAATTACCCCGAATATTAATAAAACAGTTCCTCGTATTCGCCTGTACTCTGCAGCTACTGGCATTTTTACGCACCGTGATCGCCCTATTGTACTATTATTATTATTATTATTATTATTTTAAAGTGCAGCTTCCTTGATGCAGTTATTACTGGATAAGTTTAAGTTGCAGTTGAGCAAATAAAAAAAACAGTTCAAAAAGATTTTAACAGAAGACTTTAACTTCAAGTTGGAAATTCGTTCTTAAATCGGATTTTGCAGAGTCAAGAGAACTCGCTTCGAAACATTTTGGATCACTGTGAAGATTTTTGTAAAAATTCTAAAAATCACAATAACAACCGTTAGATCTCGAGGAATCTTACAAACTAAGTGCCTCCCTCTATGCGCAATTAATTCTTTAACAAAAGAGGAGAGGGGGAAAAAAAGGAAAGAGACGCATCAGTGGACGCGAATTAAATGCGTAATTAAGAGGCACAGTTCCTCTCGTCCGGAACGAAATGACACTAAAATAAAAATTATATGAAATAAGTTCTGGGGATATTTTATAATTAAGAAAATCGCACCTCATTCGTGACAGCAAACACTCTACACGTCGTTCTGAATTAAAATCCAAACGTCACCCTTCCCCTCTTTCTTGCCTGTGTACAGCAGCTCTTACCTGCATGCCCGATGTCTTCTGCCATCCGATCTAAGTCTCCCTTAATGATCATCTCAGCAGTCTCTAGGAGTCATATCTGACGTTTCAGCTTTGAACTGCCAGCCTCCAAAAAACCATGCCAGTTTTCCGAGCGCGTCTGCCAGCTCTTTTTTTATGATTATTAATTGATATGAATTTCTTCTCGCTCCTTAGGTCCGTCCTCCCACCCACTTTCCTCCCTCTCTCTCTGTCTTGCTGTCTCTCTGCCCCTCCTCTCCCCTCCTCCTCATCCCCTCCTTTTAAAAAAAAATATACGTGCTTAGACCAGCATCATTTTCCTCCCTTTTTTTTTTTTTTTTTTTCTAGTAATTTCCTTAGCTATTTTTGAGTCGGAGCAATAACGCGCACCGGGATGATAATGGAGCCTCTATGCGCCTTAAGTGTTTTAGCGCCCCGTGTGATGTCAGTCTATAATAAAACTAAAAGGTAAAATCGAGGGCAGGAACTTCAAGTGACCCCGACTTGAACTTCTCAACACTTCGTCTTAAAGAGACAGGCAGCTATTATATACAAACGTATATGCCGTATGTGGCAGCGATGCTCAGACTAGTAACCCAAAATTTTTGGAGAAGTTTAGAAATACTCGATTTTCAATTTTATCCTTGATAACAAAATTAAATCAGGTCAATCATGATTTATCTTTGGATTTTGGTGCAATTGATGCTTTACTGTTGTTTATATTCTACCAGTTCCAATTAATGAAATCAATAAAGTGTTAAAGTTAAGTGTCCGCCTCCATCCTGCTCACCTCCAGTCAGTAAACTTGCCTGAAAATGATCAATAAAGAGAATTTGCCAGGGGGGAAACTGAAAAGACGTCTCAGTCCGTGTCTGCAGGTAAAACACCTGCTGTGAGGTGAAAGCTATTAGCCATCGTCTGGATTGGAGACTGAACCGATTCAAAAGGGGCAGACGAAAGTGGCATCTCAAACAAATGATGGCCTTTTCTGGACACATTTAAATCACGTGTCTCAATAGTTAAAAACCTTTTCCTCCACATGGGGTTGATGCCATAATATTCTCGTGATAAGTAATGAAAACGCAAATGTGTGGTATAGCATAGAGCAACGCCATGGGAACCGATTTAATATGTCTAAAAATATTACAAACATATATTGTTTGAATTAGAGCTTCACATAAATAGCAAAATAAATTACTAAAATATCTTATTCTGCTTTGTCTGCTTTCACGTTGCAAGCGTTTCTTCCTTTACGCGTACGCTGCTTTGCGCCTTTTCAAAGGACCGACGTTGTACTGGATGTTTTAAATATATATATATATATGCGTCGAGACTGAAAACATGAGAAGTTACTGTATATCAGATGCGCTTTACAGGCCGGATATCCCTACATGTGGATCATCCCGCAGATACTTGTCTGTGTCAGTGCATCCATGCGCTCGACGTGCCACTACAGAGCTAAAAACTCATCATTGTAGAAAATAAAAACTAAAAAAATTTTTTTAAAAAAAAACTAATTCAGGCACAGTGCATGATCACACTGCTGCCTGGATGCCATCCGCGCCTCTATTCCGTCTCCCAAGCCTTACCTCGGACTCATGTCTGGTGCTCTGGCCGTAAGTCTTCTCTCCCTTTCGGCATTCCCTCATTAAGATCTCCGCAGTTGCCTCCAAGTCCAGCTCTCTCTCTATCCTAAAACTTCCCTTCCGCGTATTTTCGCAATCCTCTCCCTCCCGGTTTCCCCCTCTTTCACCTTTTTCCACACGCTGAATTTCTCACGTGTTAACGAGACTATCTGACACTTCAAGTCTGTGTCGGGTCCGGTCGGACCAAACCTGCCGGCTGTGAGACTTTACGCGCGCAGCGCCACCCAATGGCCGTGATTCCTGCAGGTCCTGTCGAGGAGGGCAAAGCTTTGCGGCGGCGTGAGGGCAACTGAAAAAGGAAAGGAAGGAAGACCTCTAATTTGTCAGCATCACATGGAAAACACACAGCGACCTTTAAACCTGTTACACTGACGGGGAATACAAAACAAAGCACTGGCCGAGATGTCTGCATATTAAATAGAATGAGTGTTAAGAAATTAAAAACACTTAAAAAATGTGAATGCATTAAAAGTAGACATGCTTTAAAAAAAAAGTATTAAATGCTGGTACTGTTGCTTTTTATTTGCATCTTTTTATTTATTTTATTTAGTCTTTATTTAACCAGGAAAAGTCCAATTGAGTTTAAAAATCCCCTTTTCAAGAGTGACCTGGCCGACACAGGCAGCCATGCACTCCAAAACACAAAGTTGAAAAACAACAAAAAACACATACAAGAATACAATTTACACACAAGCTTCTTGATGATGACACTACAAGGAAACTACAACATGAACACACAGTTAAATCAACCTCGAAGATCTTCTGCATGAATTTAAAAACATCAAATGAGACCTGCTCCTCAAGCTTCGGATCATTTCTACTAGCTCTGTAAGTGCTGTTATGTAATACGACTGAGTAATCCGTTTAACTGGATGCATCCTTTAATGCACCCAATTAAACCTGAGGCCAGAAAAACTAAAGAGGGAGGTTGGACAGGAGAGAGTGGAGGAGAGGACGAGAGGAGAACGGCTGAGGCAAGCTGATAAATTCATAAATGCAGCACATGCGCCGATCAGGCGTAACATTATGACCTAATGTTGTGCAGGTCTCCCTCGTGCCTCCGAAACCGCTCTGACTCATCAGAGAATGGACATGAGTGTCCTGCGGTGTCTGGTAACACCACCGGGCCTTTGAGTCCTATGGGCTGGGGGCCGGGGAGGGATCTGTGCATCATCCCGCAGATACTTGATCAGATTGGGATCTAGTGAATTTGGAGGCCAGGTCAACTCCTTGTGTTGTTCTTAATGGTAGGGTGGTGCATGTCTGCACGTAGAAGAGTGATAATGCATGTGAAGGATTGATGGATGCAGCATTCAAAATATTAATTGTAGAAAAAGCTTGCAGGGCATACACTATATGTAGTCAAAGTTATTGTTTCAGGAATAACCAGGAGCACTTAGGCAGAAAACCGTGTCTGTGATGACAGTCGTTTACATTACTTGTGACTGGGCGGCATAATGTCTCCTATTAAGGATGTGAGCACATCAAGTATATCATAAGCAGATCACTATGTATAATTATGCTCGACAGTTAGGTAGGAATGTAATGTAACGTGAGTAGGTTCATGAAAGCGGAACTGCAGATCAGAAATGAGCAGCTTTTTACTGTAGAGATATATTTAGCATTTTATCGCTTAAAATATAACGCTAAAGCTTTCATAAAAAAAAAAAATGGCGGAGTACAAAAAAACAATACTTCCTTCATGGCTGCTGTGCAGAAGTAAAATCACACCTCCAAATATTCATGTGCATTTGTGTGTGAGTAAACGTAACAGGTTTTTCCATCAGTCCATCAGTTTTGTGCGCTAAAAAGGTTTAGACTGTCTGTTTATCAATGCACTCCAGCCTGTCAGTGCATAAGTTACCTTTTGGCAAGATACAGAGCTTTTCGGTAACCATCACTCAAGGCTTAATTGTTGTATAATTTATATGGCTGACGTAATCGACAAAACATGTCAGGAAGAAACGTGTGTCTGCTGCTGATCGGCCTCAGTGTCTGTATAAAAAAAAAAAAAAGTACATTTTGATTCAGTCTGTTTACTGTATTCAGCAGGAGTCATCACACTTCTATAAACATTAATTCTAACTCATGTTTAATCTACTGCATTGGGATGGATTATGTTAGTCATGCCTCCTACTCCGGCCTTTCCACAGCCCTCCAGAGGTGTTTGGAAAACCACAGATTGAAACTGATGAAACTAATTATTTTACCATCACTGCGAGACAGACAGCCGATGCGATGCAGCGAAACACTTAGCGGGCCGAGGCCTTGTTTTGATCACAACAGCAGCTGACAATCTCGTAAGAGCACACGGCGTCTCTTCCTCTCTGACATATCCAAGTACAAGGTGCTGGTGTTTCACTGACATGATCTGATCCACCCCAGGAGCTTGGTGAAGTGGAGAAAGGTATTGTCTCTCACTTCCATGTTCCCTTGATGAACTGATGATAACCTCACAGTCAGAGGTAGGCAGAGTTGTGTTCGAGAATAGATCTCTCCTATCAAGGATGTGACAGAGTGTTTCAATTCATGGTCCAAAATAGTTTCCATCAAAGGAAACTCATAGAGGCGCTGCTCATCAGTTACGTTGCTGCTCTTAAATAGTTTGATGCCCTTCCTTTTAATTCGCACGTTTTAAATAAAGTAATTAAGGTTTGCAGTGCGATTTAACCCTCGAGGCCCAGACCGAAAGCTAAAAGTAGATTAACCTTGCGTGCATCATGTAAATGCAGTGTGTTGCAAGTGTGCTAAATTCAGATGTATGAGTTTATCTGCTTACTCCTCTCTTCTCTTCAATCCTACCCCCATCATTATTATTATTATTCTCTTTACCCAGCCTCAAGCAGATGGATCTCCCATATGAGCTGGGTTCTGTTAAAGGGGAGCTTCTCCTGTGCCTCTGTCGCTTTAGTGTTTGGTCTCTGGGTTTCAGAGTTTTGGTTCTATGCTACGAGTGTTCAGACAATATTTATTTTCTTCTGTCTGTCTGCTCAACCGGCCTCAAGCAGATGGATCCCCCACATGCCCCCCACAGCTGGTTGGTCCCATATGAGCTGGGTTTTGCTCAACATTTTTAAATTCTGGGTCTTGGGGGTTTCAATCTCTTGTTTTTTTTTTTCTGTTTCTACTCATCCAGCCTTAAGCAGCTGGTTGGTCCCATATAAGCCAGGGTCTGCTCAAGGTTCCTTCCTGTTAAAGGGGGACATTTACTTGTCAGAGTTGCCTTAGTGCTTGTTTTTGGGGTTTTGTGAGTGATTTTCTTTTTAGAATTTTTTTTTGTCTATTAAGCGGGCCTCAAGCAGCTGGGCTGTCTCATATGAGCTGGGCTCTGCTCAAGGTCTCTTTCTGTTAAAGGGGAGCTTTTCCTACGCCACTAATATTTACCGGCCTCAAGCAGATGGATCCCCCACATGCCTCAAGCAGCTGGTTGTTCCCATATGAACTGGGTGTCTCTGGGTTGCAGACTCTTGGTTCTGTTCAAATTCTTGAGCGATTTTTTTTTTCTGTTTCTACTCATCCAGCCTTAAGCAGCTGGTCTGTCCCATATAAGCCAGGGTCTACTCAAGGTTCCTTCCTGTTAAAGGGAGGTTTTCCATGTCACTGTTGCCTTAGTGCTTGGTCTCTGGGTTGTTTTTTTGTTCCCTGTCTCTCTATTCAGCTGGCCTTAAGCAGCTGTGTAGCCCCATATAAGTTGGGCTCTGCTCAAAGTTTCCTGATGTTAAAAGGGAGTTATTTCCTTGCCACCGTAGTTCTGGCTCTGGGTGTTTCAGGTTCTTGACTCTGTAAAGCATCTTGAGACAATTTATGGTTGTTATTGTCGGTGTATGAATAAAATTGAATTGAATAGGGACCTAAAATAGCCTCATAACTAATAATTAGCGCAGGAGGACATTGATGAGGCCCAATTATCTGAACCCCTGTAAATTTACCTTAAGTCAAACCATATTACAAGTCTTTCTGATGTCAAGAGTTAAAGGCTAGACTTTGAACAGTTTACAAAACCATCCGTAATAAATAACTATTCTATGACATGTGTTGCTTGGACTACAGTAACAACTCATAAGGAGGGGTGACAGTCAGGCACGGTGCCTCATTTCGCTCATGAGACCAAACCACAGCAATGAGGATTAAAGGCAAATAAAACAGGTTTTGATAGGATTGACAGTGGCATGCACTGTCAGTCAGGGAGCGATTTGGCATGTCGTCGCTTCATGCTCCGTTCCTTCCTCTTCTCTGTTGATCGTCCAAAAAAAGAAACATCTTTTATAACAATAGACATGTTGCCTAATTTCTTTCGCTGCTTTTTGTGTCTCTGGGTACAGCCATTGTCTTCCCACACAGACTTTATCTCACTAATCAATCAGCCTCCGGAGGCCTTCACTGGACGCTAAAGTTCGGCCTGTCAAAACACAGTTTAACATACCGTAATCTGGAACACGGCAGACCTGAAATGCTGAACTCTTAATGAACTGAAAAGGCCCTTCAAGTTGCTGGTTGTAAGCAATGATTCAATTAAAGCCGCGAGGGCTGAGCCCCGAACACAAACCCGGGGAGCCCATCCCAGAGCACGTAGACCGACGTTCAGCCAGGAACCAGAGGTGGAGATAAGGCAGGCTGAACAGCCAAATCCCTTACCGGCCCCCCTGTCACCCCCTAAATCACACCTTTCCCTCCATTTCCCCGTTGCAGGTTTAACATGTGACATATATCTCGCT
This sequence comes from Mugil cephalus, assembly GCF_022458985.1. Lineage (NCBI taxonomy): Eukaryota > Metazoa > Chordata > Actinopteri > Mugiliformes > Mugilidae > Mugil > Mugil cephalus. The sequence goes on from NC_061778.1 coordinate 9,031,745, forward strand.
GCAGCCTGGTGCACGTAGAAACACAGCGAGGGGTGGAATAGTTCGAGCGACCGTAGCCAACTCTTTCAGACACGTGTGATCAGATATGCGGCTGGGTCACCGTGTCTCCGAGGCTCGCACCACCTTGTTTCAATTTAGATTTTTCGAATGACAAATATCGCAGTCACTTTATTATTCCGCCTGCCTGCGGAGAGACGCAGCAGGACAATAGACGGGACATAAAAAGTAAGTTTAACACCTCGGAACTGACTATCTGAGTGCAACGTTTTCCCCGAGCTACCAGGCCGTTTGCCCTCTCATCTTTCCTTCTTTCTCATCAATCATCCCTCCTCTCCTTCCCTCGTTCCCTCCAGTGGACATGGCCGCACATATCTCCGCATGCTTGCCGTGACCGCCCCACCAGAGCAGACGCACACCCCTCCAGCTCCAGATTCCCTTCGTCACCAGAAATTGAACGGTAGGCTCAACATTTACACACAGGGCTCTCTTAATTCATTGTAATGAGCGGCTTTGCGACAGCTTTAGTGCATAGGCGTGCAAGGCATGTCATTTCAACGAGCGGCGCTCGCTGCGTGCATTCGCTCGCTATTCTAGTTTGCCCGTCTGGCGGCGGTGGCGTTGGACAATTATCATGACATGATTAGTGCCAGATAAGAAATACAGTACATGTATGAATGCAAAAAAAAAAAAAAAAAAAGGTCTCTGGTTTGAGGACACTCTTATTTAGTTTTATTCCCCAAACATATTTTGGTTCATTCATCAGATTGAGACAGGATGTTGTTTTGGGGTGCAGTGAGCCAAACAGCTCTCTGAAATATTTACAACCTTTTTAACAAAAAAAATGTGTATTGGCTTTCGTTCGAACATCAATATCCATACCACTCTGACATATAAATATGGAACATGGGAAGCTACGGGGTCACGGAGGGGTGGGGTAGATTGAGCTTATCCCAGCCATCATTGGGCGAGAGGTCGGGTACACCCTGGACATCGCCGGGGTAGCAGAGAGACAGACAACAACAAAAAAATTAAATCACGTCCCGAGTGCACAATAGTGTCATATTTTGGGGCTGAAGTGAAATTATTCATTGCACTTGGAGAATGTATGTGTGACCAGAAGCTGTAGAACAGCCACTGAATTGTTGCAAGATTGTTGTGTTTTTTTTAAATGGGTGTCGATGAGTTTTTAATTTTCTGCCCAGTCCCTTGACTATAACAAGATAAAAAACGGCATTGTTAAACGTTTTAGCTGTGTTTCGGTCTCCTTGGGTGTATATCTTATATCTCTTACCAGAGTAATACTGATAAGAGGAGTTACAGCGAAGGAAAGGGTCCGGACGGAAAAAACGAAAACAAAACAGTGAGCTGAAATACACTAAAATTCCCCGTAAGGAGGAAAAACTGCAGGCAGGTTACATGATTTAATGTCGATGTCCGTTTCGCTCTGATTGCAGCGCGAGTTCCTGCAGTGACACGAAATGAGAGCAGGCGAAACGTCGAGCCTCACTCGCCAGCATGGCCTTGCACTACAATGTGACTATCGGTAACTATGTTAAGGGCCAATCCAATCTGGGCAGCACATGGCTGTCCGATGCATGGTCTCTGCTCCCTGATCTCTCCTCATTAGCCTCACACATCCACCTCCACCCCCTCCCACCTCCCCCCCAACCCCCTTCCCCTCTCCCTTCCACTCGCAGTGCACACAAGGGGAAGAGCGAACCTTTTGTTTTTCGTGTCCAACCTGCGTCCCGTTCCAGCCCTCCTCCTTTTCTCTCCTTCTCCTCTCCACTGACTAAATCTCTTTTCCGGCTTGATACTGCTGAAAACCATATGGTGTGTGACATCACCCAGGGCAGGAAGCAGGGAGAGGGGGAATGATAGAGCAGGGGAGAGATTGGCTTGCCAGGTCTCTGCGCAGTGATGTCAGCAGAAAAGCACTCTGGGAGGCCCGTTGGGGGGTGGTGGGGGGTGGTGGGGGACGAAAGCTTAGCAGGTTGGAGTTTTATTTTTTCTCATTTCGTTCCCACCTGGATAATCAGACGGTGAATGGAGGGAAATTGGTGAAGCAGCAAACACCTTGAAGGAAACCTTGATGTAATTTGTTACCATTTGCGGGTCACGGACCGCCGGCCCAGCGAGACACATCCACGTGCAGGTGCTGTTGCGGGCCCCCGAAAAAAAGACCCTCACTCAGAGGGATCTCACGCAGTTACAAACAAGGCCATCTCTGGACGCTTTAGGGCTCATCGTGTGATGCTAAAACCTTCTGCGGATCATCTGTCTACCTCTTCCTTTCAGTCGCTGGCAGTCCCAATCTGCTCACCAGGCTTTATGTCTGTCAACCTCCCTCCCTCCTCCTTTTGTTCTCTGGGTGAACTCTCCAGCTTTGTTGTAAGATCCTGGTCTCCATACCATCACTGCCGACCCATCCAGCTCTCTATCAACACACACACTCGCACACAGATACACGTAAACACTCAGCTAGGAACTCACACAGTCAGCATCTCCGTCTGTTACACACAAACACATATGTACTTGAATACCCTTTCCCCTCTGATTAATGGTGGAGGTGGGGAGTATGCCAGGAGAGGAGAGGAGAGAGGAGAGAGGAGAGGAGAGGAGGCTGCTGCTGCTGCTGCCGCTGCTGCAGCTGTGGTTTTGGAGTCGGTCTCCGCACCCCCTTGCTGCCCCCTCTCCATCTCCTCTCTGGCTCCTCCGGGGACCCGGGCCTTGGCCAGGCCCCAGGAACCAGGGAGTCAGGACCAGGCTAAGAGGGAGAAAAAGGGGGGAACAACTCGGGGAAGAAAAGATATCACAAAAGAAAGGGAAAAACAGGACTGACCTAATGCAAAAGTGTTGTCAGGCAGCACCTACACAAACAGGAGAGAGCATGAGATGTTCCTGAAAGGGTTTGGAAAGTGGCTTGTTGTACAAAAAACAAAAAACAAAAAAAACAATGGGGCTTGTTAAAGTTTGTCTTGCAGATCTTTTTTGCTTACTTACTTAATCAAACCACCTGCATGCGATACATGTGTGAGCAGCAGCTTTCTTCTTCTGTGAGAAGGCAATTCAAGTTAAATGAAAAATATTTGTATACGGATGCACAACATTTTGACGCTGACCTCCAGTGGACGTCAAATATTCAGAAGCATTGACAGTCACAATAAGCGTCATCGGAGCCAAAATCCGAATATGATCCAATATTATAATTTTATGTCCTTTCAGAAAAGCCACACACTTAGTAATTTTGTAGTTTGATATTACACAGCTTCAGTTTGAAAGTCGATAGCGGAACGTTTTAGTTGCATTTTTACCCCACGAATGCAAAATAGAACCTGCATTTCACCTTGTACTTTAAGATGAATTTGAATTAGGGACACAGGAAGCTCGATTGAAAGATAAATGGATGAGATGTACAAGATTCAAGACTGAGTAGTGACAAAGATCATAGAAACACTGACTGCATATTTATTTTTTCTTGCAAATCTGTTTTTTTTTTTTTTGCATTTATGTAAAGGAAAAAAATCTTAATAAAAAAGAAAAGTTGAAAAAAAAAACTTTTCAGTGCACGTCTACACGATGCGAGTTTGTGCATCTGAATGTACAACGGATATGGAAAGATGGTAACTAGAATGCAGTGATACACAGGAAGTTAATCAATTACACTCAAAACCAAAAAAAGAATATTATTAAAAAATTCCGTTTCATGTAGTTTTTCTGAGATGAGCTCCTGTGGTTTTATTCCACTGTGCAGATAGGTGCTTGTTTAGTATTCCGGTAATAAATTCATCACGTATAAGTACAGAAGTGGAAGCTTTTCTAAGACGGAAGGTGTGATTCTTCATGCTTGTGTCTCCAGAAGGCTCATCGGTTTAAATTAGAGACACCGCTATCGTCTCCAAACGACCAGGCGTCACGCGTTAACCTCTGGCTCCGCCGGCGTCCTGACTCGACACGTGATTGAATGATTGAACCCGGAGTAATCAGTTCACCCCCTCTGCCCCTCTGTCCCGGGTTAGTACATATCTGAGGCCTATTCTCTTTCTCCTCTGCACTACTCAGTGTTTTATGGGCTGTGTGCTGCGGTGCGGTGACCTCCCTCTCACCCCGGTGCCACCCAGCCGGTGCAGGATTCAGGCGCGCACGGCCCCTGCCAAAACCCCATAGCGCCACATCTGCAATCCATAAACGCCAGCCACTCTCGCTCTCCTAGTCCCTCGCCCACATCGACTCTCACACTCCTCCATTTCACTCATTCGCTTTCTCACCCACTAACTGTTTTATTTTAATTTCCAATTTCGATGCATCCCCCCCTCCGCCCCCCCTTTCCTTTCCTTTCCTTTCTTTCTTTTTTTTTTTTTTTTTTAAACATTCCTTTGACTGCTTCCTCCCACCACTTCTGGTTTTATTCACGCTGAACATCCACTGGCTCTTCCCTTATCTCCCACTCCCTCTCTGCCCCTTTTCTCTCCTTCCGTTTCTTTATCCACATCCAACGGAAAAAATCTCTCACCCATTATATCTCCAGCGAGAGCCAACTGAGTGTGGTGGCAGTGAACTTGGAACCACAAGACATTCCTGATCCAAACAGCACTAAGTCACCAGCACTCCCCGTCTTCTGACAGCGGCCTGTGCCAAACACACACTTCACTTATGGGCTGGATTCAGTCTTACCACGTCGCAGTTGGTCCCCGAACGGCCAAATGTTTATCTGTTTCAAATTGATAGTGTCAGGGAAAAATGTAGTGTACGCATCTAAATTCAGTTCCATTTTTTTTTTTTTTTGTATGTGTTACTGTAAGAGGCTTCTCCATCATGGGGTTCCTGAACCCCCCCCCCCCTCCTCCTCCCCTCACCATGGAGCACACCCCTCCCCTCCGCCTTAACAAGATGTGCTCAACACATCACTGTTACTTAGCCTTTGCTTTAATGCATGTAAGGGGAAAAAAAAAGAGGAGAAAGAAGAAAGCAAAGTAGGAAACAAATTGAGTGTTACTACAAAATTGTCCAGAGCTCCCGTGTTTGCCCCCCATGGGCAATGGAGACATCCGTCTTCCTCTTTCTTTCATACCATCTTTTAACTTTTTCCACTGTAATCAAACGAAAATGCACCGAGTGAACTCTCGCTGCCCTTCTTTTCTTGGATCATGTTCTCCTCTCCATCTCGGAGTCTTCACCTTCTGCTTTCCCAGACATACTGGCATGCCTCTGTGGTGCAGTCCCTGCAGAGGGCCGTGGATGAATCATGTTGCTGCAGGCATGCAAGAGCTCACTTTTTTTTTTTTATGATAAATATTTCAATTCATAAATCAGTGTTTTCCTAAGCTAGAAAGCGCGGGGCAGGGGAGGACGCGGCACCGGAGAAGCTTCAGCTTTGGGTTTCAGAACAACAGAGAGGTCACGATCTGATAGTGCGCTTGCGTGTGTTGACTAGAGCTGGAACGAAGGCCACAGGTCAGGGCGAGACCACCCTGGAGCTGGACTGAGCCGCTGGTAGGAGGCAGAGCATTATCAGTGCTCGTATTGTTGGATGCTCAGAGTATTAGACGGAGTGTTTTGGGAAAAATGGTTGTTAAAGCGTTTATTTGCTTACACTGATATCATGTTAGAAGATTAAGTCTTTTATTTTGTGCTATTGTTGTCACATAGCATATTAAATTCATTTCAAGACTAGCGAGGTCTGCGTAGCCTCTCATTTTTTTTTTTTTTTTTTTTTTAGTCGAACGAAGCATGTTTTTGATAAAAGACGACATGAATAAATAAACCTGACAGTTGCTTTTAATCCAAATCTTAGAGTATTTCATTGAGAGATTGCAGACTACTATTTTTCGCTTAACAGCTCAACTTGGGAGTTCTTATTTTACCATGATTAAAGTCTCTCAAATATCAGAGACTTTATCTATATAATGATTTTGTTCTTACATTTTAATGTGACTGCGGGCATTTAGCCACACATGCATCACATCAAAGAGCTGCCTGAGTAATGAGTACATGACTAATGTTAAAATTATTAGTAACTCTGGACGTGCATTTGTTTAACTGTGTAAGTACAAGACACGCAGCGCTATTTGTGTAGTTTTTGACTCATTTCTAACCAGGAAGGCTCAACGAGGAGTGAAGAGACTTTATCAGAGCTTAGTCATCACCCCCATCTAGTGGTCAAAACAAGTAATAGCAGGTTACAAGGCTTCAAGGTTAAAGTGGATAAACATTTAACAATTCAAGAGATTTTGGATCAAAATAGTTTTATTTAATACGCATTACACTCTGATGTTATGTATTAATTTAAATACGTTTCCCGTGCCTGTTCTTCTACTATTCCATGTCCAAGTCGTCCATATCCACAGTGACCTCTCTCTTGACCCAAGGTAAAGACAGGGGCACATAGGGGTCGTATGTCCAGCGAGGAAACACTCTCTTGTACAAATTCATCAGGACGGTGTCCTGAGAGCGCAGCTGGTTATCGAACACACACTTCATGTGACCATGTGTTCCTGGAAATCAAAGCAAAACAGCATTAAACACATCGTAGCTTACGGAAAAGATGCTGCAGTTTAATTCTTTCATTTTCTCACCTAAAGCCTCCTTGATGTGGCCTCTGCGACCCCATTTTGTTCGCAGCTCAACTGGTTTGAACCACATGATGTCCTCTGTCGCCACAAAAGAAGTCACACAAGAGTTAAGCTTTATGTAATGTTCTGAAGTGCCAACGAGGACAAGTATTTGTGTTTTTTTTTTTAAACATCCTCTCACCTCTGTTGAAGAACATGTAACGCACGACCGCAGAACGCCGGTTTATTTTGAACGGGTGTCCGCTCAGTACGATCCTCTTCAGCACGATGCGCTGAGGGTCACAGCTCAGGAGGCTGCCCGTCGCCACCAGGTCCTGGATGCCTGGAAAGACACGGTCAAGACGAAGCTCAGAGACGAGGGAAGAATTAGCTTAAGTGGATAAGTAAATAAAACGGGGTCCAAAGTTTAACATCAAGGCGACTGGAACGCTGATTAAATTTACTAGTGTCCGAGTACAACTAACGGGACTTTTCATCTCACCGTCGTCTCTTTGTTTGAAGAGCAGGACTCCTGCCGGGGGGAAGGTGATGGGAGCGTACACCGACACCACAGTCGGGGCATCTGGCCTGAGGAAGCGCTCCATCTTATGCTTGTCAGCTGGAGACGAGAGTTCAACAACTAGTAAGGCTTCTTTACTTCGATATATTCACAGAGGAGATAAGTATTCTTCAGGACTACTTGACTATAAAACGGCTTTTAGATGGATGCAACAGAAAATCCACAATTTTCCACAACGACGTGAAGTGTGCGAGTATCAAGTTTAACTTCTCTCAAATTTAGAGACGACAAAGACAACACCACCCAAACATCTACAGCAAGGAAACACCAAACAGATTAGTCACATAGACACTAGTAGCATGTGAAGATTCTGCTTGTTTCACTCCTAAACATTTGCAGGCGATCAGGCATAACATTATGACTATTTTTTGCTGTTTTTTAATGTTATTTTCATTGTTCCTAAACCATTTGTGTGTGTGTGTGTGTCAGGCTGCATTCTGTTGGGGATGTGTTATTGCCATGGGGTGGGGTGGGGTGGGGGTGGTGCCTGGTCTGGTCTAGGTGGGTGCTACATATCTAAGAACCATGTTAATGTAAAGTAATTCTGTACGAGGCAAGACGAGCTTTAGAGTTATATGAAAGTACAGTGCAATTTCCAAAAGTTTCCATCTCCATCAGCAAACACTTTTATCACAATAGTTCCACTGAAAGGAAGTAATTATGATACAAACTATAATGACTGTAAACACCGTTGAGTCAGCTCACAGCTTGTACAGTAGGTGTGGTCACTCCCAGCTGTTAGTTCGTCTGCAGCATGTTTTAAGTAAATTATGGAAGTTTTACTTAGAGGAGATTAAGGTTGGAATCACTGACTGGGTATAAACATGGATAAATCCTCCGTGACATGTGTTTCCTGAAGCACTTTTACAAAGCTCAGCTCAGTTTTGGCTTTGCCTGACTCAACTCTAACCTGCTGGAGCTACGACCTGTCGCTCAAAGCACCCACATCATCATTTATGCATTACATTAAGCCTTGATGCAATTTGAAAGGGTTGAGTTACAGCTGGTACATTAGCTACAGGCACCAAAACCTTTTTTTACACCACGCTGTTTATTACATTTATTCATTTTGTGGAAGTCTGTGAGGATTTCAGAGCCAGACTCAAGTTGTATTTGCTCCCTTACTAAGCAGGAGATGTTGCCGCTTGTACCTGACGTGTGCTGAGAGAAGATGGGGGAGGCCCTGAATCTGCGGAAGCCACAGTGGAAGACGAGCTCCTCTTTGGACTTGATTGGCTCCGTGTTGCTGGGATGTCTCCTCACCAGGACGTGCATCACCGACATCTGCACACAGAGTTAAAGATAACCTGAAACGTCAGTAACAATGACATTGTACAGTTTGTGTGACTTTGCCATTAGCATTTGGGTGTCAATACCTTCTGTTCGTGGGGCAAGAGAGACACCAGCACCAGAGGTTTGCCAGACTGGACGCTCTCCATCACAGAAGAAGGGACATCAGCGATGTGCAGCGTAACATACCAGCCATCCTGAAGCAAGTGGGGCAGCAGAGTCAGTGAAGACACACGTCTAATATCTTAAAACGTACACATGAAAGCAGCTGCTCTTGCTTACCATGGCTCCCTCCTCCTCAATTGCAGCTTCTGCCAGTATGCGGCGGCGAGTGCGTTCAAAGCTCTGGAACTGGAAGATGCGCGAGTAGTTCAGGGGCAGGTTCTCCATGGGGTCCCAGGGTGAGGAGCGGAAACTTTTTAGACCCCTGTAGCGCTGGAACCTGAAAAGAAAGCAACATGAACCGAGTGTCAAATCATAAACAGCAGTAAAACTTATTTTAGATTTATTTATTTTAATTACTGACCTGATTCTTGCTGCAGTCTCCCGCGGTGTGTCCACCTCGTCAGGAAACATTTCGTTGGATCTAGCCTCACGGTAACGTTTCAAACCTTCTTCCTCCGCAGCTTCATCCATGTGATCATCGTAGCGCTGATCTGCTCCGGTTCGCTCGGAGGAGCACACCTCCTCCTCTTCCTCCTCATCTTCTTCCTCTTCTGAACCTGAACCAGGGTCCTGAGCAGGGAGGATACAGTGCAAATCTGCTTTAATACCCAGTAAAACTGAGGCCTGTTGACAGAAGACTCTAAACAGAGACTGCAAGTGTCTCGCTGACAATAAAAGAACCTAAAAATTATAAAGTAGCAACATGGACGTGGGACTTCTGAGGGTGTGTTGTGGGTACAAGATTGCGTTAGTGTGGGCCTTTGGGTCCTATTGATTGAGGGGAGGGGACTCTGTGGATCATGTCACAGACACTTGATCAGTTTGGAGTGTCATTGGTATGGGGTGAGGGGGTGTGGTCTGGTCTGGTCTAGGTGGGTGGTACAAATCTTAGTAGCATCCATGTGAATGCCAGGTCTAAACATTTCCCAGCAGAACACTGAATTGTCACATGATGGTTAATGTTATTTACTTCTCCTGTCCGGTCGTAATGTTGTGGCTGATCTAAAAATCTAGAAAATATCAAACTACTTGCATCACAAGACAACACAGTGCTTAAGAACCTTTCCCATAGGTTCTAGTGACCTCCTCTGTTGCAAATCCAATATGCAAAATCAAATATGCCGAGATGAAAAGGTGCCTCTGGTCATATTCTCTACAGTAATTGTTGTTGTGCTTCCCTATGGCACAAGCAAACTATTTGCTGCAGACTCAATATTTGACAAACAAAGACCAGACGCTACACGTCGGGAACATGAGTGGAAGCAAAAATATTCTAAGTATAGAAACTGTAATTGTATAACTCAACCCAACAACAATAAACAGTGTTTTGAGAGAGCTTGTACAGTGCATAATAGTATTTACATCTCTGCGTGTTTGTTAATGTGATAAGGAGTTGCCAGAATTCAAACCACGGGAAGTGTTGTTTTGCATACATTTAAATGTACTGCCTCTCCAAGTGTGTCTAGTCTCTCTAGAGCAGGACATCCTTCCCCAAATCTAGACATTCAACCTCCACAGTCGCTACATTTGTATGCGGAAATGAAACATCAAAGAAGACATGATTTACAGTGATCCCTCGACTGGCAAATTACAGGAGAGGCCAGACGCATAAGCGGGAAGCACTCAGCGTGAGGCTGATTCACGACCTTTCCAACATCCTCACTGCAATAATAATAATAATCGCTATCATCATTTGAAGTACCTTTACCCTATTGTTACCCCCACCCCCCCCCTTTCCAAATGGAAGTTCCTGTGTGCTGACTCCGACATCAAATGCATGCTAATAACAATTATAGATTGTAATGAACCCGTTTACATAAAGAGAGTTTCCCTGACTTCTTTTCAAGCAGTGCTGGAAATAAATAAATGCACGCCCCTCCCTTAGTCCAGACGGGAAGCTCTGTTCACAAGACAGGAAGACAGGAGGCTTCTCTCGGGACTCCCGCTCCAAACACTATTGTTGTAGTGAGCAGCCTGGCACTACACGCCAGAGACAGACACTGAGAAAACAAACAGTGCCTCTCAGCAGCGAGGTGCACTGACCGTGGGTCACGTATGCACTGCTCCAGCCCGGAACTACTGACACTTCATAGCTTCTCCACATGATTACTGTCCTCACCGTCCTCTGGGAGATTACGCCGTCTGACCTCGATCACACTGTTGCTAAGACAACAACCCTAAAGGCGTGCCCACTGCAACTTTAATAAGCGAGACTAATAAATGTCAAAAATACTTGAAATGCGTACCTGAGAGTTGGTCTCATCATCATCTCCCTCCATGGCTTCATCCATCATGTCGTCTTCGTCATCATCACTGCTTTCTTCGTCCAGCTCGCCATCCCCCTCCTCAGTGTCATCAACGATCCACGAGGCCTGGTAGTCTGATGTTCCTTTGGGGACCTTCATCACACGTTTGTTCTTCCTGGCCTCTGAACAGCAAACAGAAAGGTTTAAGGCTCATTTGAAGTACTGCCAGAGGTAGAGGACGTAGCTTACACTGGTGTGACCCATTTATACTCGGGTATCTGCGGGGTCTTGAAAAGAATGTCATATTTTTAGAAGCTGTGGTATGTAGTACTATTGAACTGTATTGTGTTGTCTATTACTTAAACAACCATGTTTTAGCCAGTTGGCTAAATAACAGAAACACCTCTCTGTTTAATTCAATACAGTTCAATACCATCTCCCCAGAACCTAAACCAGTGTTTAGAACAGGATGCTGCCTGCCTGCCTACACTTAGCCACATTCTGACAGGTTGCAGGGTTAGCCTCTCCCAAGGGCGATATACCTGGCGTCACAAACAGGTTCTGAAATGCCTAGCAGCTGCAATTGAGGAAAACGGGTTGAAGAAAATTCCTCATCTGCTAGAAAGGAGAATAGGCGTATTATGTTTGTTTGGGAGGGAGATAAGGCCAGACCAGCAGGAATCTGGCACAGCGCAGGGCAGCTAAGGGTGGCTGGAGCCTGGGAGCTGAGGTCCGATTTAAACGGCCGGCTAACTGTTCCAGAACATATAGACATTACTTGCAAAAGACCAGACTTGGTGTTGTGGTCCGAAGTAGAAAAGAAAGTGTACTTTGTGGAACTTACTGTCCCATGGAAAGAGAGTCAAGGAGGCGAATGAGCGCAAGAGAGATAGATACGCGGAGATGGCATCAGAAGCTGAGCAACGAGGCTGGAGCACCTGTGTGCGGCCAGTGGAGGTCAGTTGCCATGGATTTATTGCAAAATCCACCATTGCTCTCCTGTACGAGTTGGGCATTCGCGGAAAAGAACAGAGGGTTGCTGTAAACAACATGCCCCTGGCAGCGGAGCGACTGTGGCTGTGGCTAAGGAGGAAACACGCTAGCCGGAGAGGACGCTAAAAGTAAGGCTAGCTGTATGGTGTTAGTAGTGGTGGCTGCATTGAGGGGGGTGACTCTGGGACGCTGGAGCTCACTTCTTGAGGTGTCGTGGGCCTAACTTAACGAAACATCGGTTAGGGGAGGTGCCCACTTGAGACCCCAATGATGTGCCGCATACTGCCTACTGCTGGTTCAGCTGGTTCTCTGGTGCAGTCAGAACCACCTAAAGCTAAACCCGCTCATGACTGTGGACTTGAGGAAGAGACCCCCATCCACCCCTCCCCTTTCCATCCTAAACAGGACCGTCCCCACCGTGGACTCATTCAAGTTCCTAGGGTCCACAATCTCATAGGACCTGAAGTGGACCTCCCGCATTGACATTGTTAGGAAGAAGGCCCTGCAGAGGTTGGACTTCCTACATCAACTCAGGAAGTTCAAGCTGTCATCTTCTACTCAGCAATAATCCAGTCTGTCCTGGCTGCATCCATCACGGTCTGGTTTGGATCAGCCACCAGACAGGACAGGGACAGACTGCAGAGGACAATCAGGTCTGCAGAGAGAATTATTGGCACTGACATTCCCTCCATCCAGGACCTGTACCGGTCCAGGGTCAGGAAGCAGGCAGGTAAAATTTCCACTGACCCCTCATACCCCGGACACTATCTATTCAGACTCCTCCCCTCCTCCAGCCTTACAGAGCACTGTCAAAACGACCCGGCACAAAAACAGTTTCTTTCCCTAGGCTGTCACTCTGATGAACTCTGAGCAGTCACAGAGCATGTGACCATTCTCATAATAACTCTCATTACATTTTGTACATACTACTGTTCATATTCATGTTCATACTCACTGTATATACTATATACAGATGCATAGGTGTATATTCTATTTTTTAATTCAGAAAGTGTGTTTATGTTGTACAGTTTTTCTGTTCTTTTTTCATATCTTTTATTTTTATGCTTATTCAAGTGTTTTTTATTTTTATTTTGTTGCACCATTGAGCAAAGTGACTGGGGTCAAATTCCTTGTATGTGTTCACATACATGGCCAATAAAGCTGATTCTGCTGTTGGCTAGGCTTGTTAACTAGTATTTTCTTGTGTGTTACTTCCGATCCTGGCAGAGAGGAGAGATGTTGGTTGAAGTGTAGTCGCATGTGCCATAATTTCTTACCTACTGCTGTTAGCTAGACTAGTTACCTGGTGTTTTCTAGTGTTTTACTACCGTGACTAGGCTAGGTAGCTGGCGTCTGGTAGTATCTTACTTCTGATCTTGGCAGAAGGGGGAGGTGTTTGTTGAAGTGTAGTTGCATGTCCCGTCCTCTCTATTACCTACGGCTGCTTGCCACGCTAGGCTAGTTAGTAGCTGACTGCTGGTCTGCTGGTCAGTATTTCAATTGGACTAGGCTTCTAAATGAGTTTTGCCTCAGATCATGGCACAAGGGATTGTAACATCTTGTCCTGTGTACTAAAGAATGCCTGAACCACAAACTGCATCCTCCAAAAGGATCATAGATTTGAATTGAATAAACTGAACATTATGGCAGTCATGATGCTGTACCTAATGAACTGGCAAATGTTTTTTTCATTTTATCTTTCATTTATTAACTGTATCATGTCTGAATGCCATTCTGTTTCTGTACCTTCAGCTTCTAGCAGCTCTGATTCGGTTGGCCACGTCTGCTCTCCCTCCATTGGATCCACCTCAGCCTCGGCCTGCAGACTCTCCCTGTTGGATGGGTCCGCTTTCATGAGCACCCGCACCGGAGCCTCATCTCCACCTTCAACCTGTGGAAAACATGGGTAAATGGGAAGTGTTAAGATTAATTCGGCTGCATTTTTTTTAACTTAAGAAGTTTCATGATCAGTAGTGGTAACTTCCAGGCACAAACCACATACCTGCATGTCAACATCTCCTTTGCCAGGCTTTGCTGGTCTGGCTGTTGCTACGTTCAGAGGAAGAGGGTCTGACGGAGCATCAATCTGACTGAGCTGGAAGTCTCCGTGACCACTGATGTGCACCAGTCTGTCAACCAGTAGAGGTCGGCCACGGATGTAACCAGAGACGCAAAGAGTTCCCAGGCCAGTGGGTCCGTCGCCCGTCCCCTCAGCGGCGCTGTTTGGTGTAAAAGTGACATGCTGAGCTAAAAGATGGGATCGTCTGGAGCGGAAACCCAGCTTTCTCTGTCTCTGACTGCCCAGGTGTCTGAGAAGTAGAGTGGCATCTTGTTCCGAGTCCAGAGGGAAGAGACGGGCGTCAGGGAAACGGACCTCTGTGATCTTTGACAAAGCTCTTCTGGACTCAACCCTCTTCTTCACATGAAGGTCAGAAACACCCTGACACACCAGTGCTACACGGGATGAATTCAGGAGAGTGAATTGTTTAGAAAAGATACACAGGTGATGAAATCAATATGAATATTTGTCAACTCAGGAGTCTGAAAGCTCCAGTTGTATGTTCAGATTTATACCCACCGTGGCTGGGGAGGCCCTGGGCAAAGAGGCAGGAGAGGCAGTAATCTCCATAGCTGTCCCATCCTTCAGTAGAGTCAAGTACAAACACAAGGCTGTCTGCAATCTTTGCTACATCCAGCAGGGAGTGTATGTCAGCTGTTGAAGGAGACAATAACAGAAGCTTCAGAATGAGAAAACAAAATGCTCGTCACAAAGACAAATTAGCCAAATAGTGGCATGTGAGACACCTCCTATGTAAAATGAAATGCCACTATAACCAGTAAAACCCAGGGACCTAATACAATTTCATAGATGTCGTTTGTCACAAGTCTGAGAGTTGATTATTTTTTTCACTTAATAGACAAAAATAGACGAATACAATTAGAAAGCATCTGTTTTGAAAGAATGGACAATTTTGCATCAATTTAATTAACAGCAGTTACCTGTGCTCTGGCTCAGAAAAGTGAACCTTTGCTTAAAGCGAGGCAGGATCAGCCCAAAGCTGTCGCTGGCGCCGCTGATGCACCGCTCTTGGTGAACTATACCGCCGGCCTCTTGTCCACGTAGCAGTTTGGTAATGGCACCGGCATCCACTCCAGCGTGTAGGGACACCACAGCAACTAAATGAGGAGGCCCATCCCTGCTGCCGAGACGGCGCTTTTCTGTTAGGACCTAAAAAATAAATAAACAACCCAGTGATGCAAACTCTGCAGCATCGATCAAAGAATTCAAGAGAGCCTGTTTGTCATGTGATATACAAAATTACCATGTCTTTCTTATTCCTGCGTAGCTGGTTCGCTTTGTGCCGTCTGTCCATCTTCCTTTGCTCCTTCCTCTGTTTTTTGGTAAGAGCCGTCACTGACACTCTCCCTGTGAGACAACCGTTCAAAAGGTTTGTTACTACAATACATCTCAGTCCAGGTGATGGTATACTCAATAAAAAAAGTAAAAGCAACAAACAAAACTCTCACTGCTTATATGCTGTTTATACTTCTGCATGAAGTTGATGCAGAGGCTACAGCGTCAATGCAGACCCTAACCTATAACTGACATGCACCTCCCCAGAAATGTAACTACATGTCGTGGCGACACAGAACGCAAGAGCTGTGATTGGTCCGCTTAGTATTTCTGGCTGCTTTTTCATGTATGTGAATTTCAAAATTGATTGTCATTATAAGTTTCAGTCAACAGGAAACTAAAATCAACCCGACTGGTGAAAAATACACACTGCCGACTAGCATCTGGGTGGCATTGTTACAGAGCAAGCCAGATGACCGCACAAGTATAAATGGCCAGCATTGTTGTTGGCTATGTGCGTAAGTTACAGCATCAAGATCCCACAGTTACAGTTACAACACATCCTTGAGATAAAATGTACAATTCTTAAACTGTCAATAACTGTGTGAACTGTCAGCTGTTGTAGAATTTATGAATTATCTCTACATTATCTTTGCTGCTTAAAAACATATGCTGGGCGTGTGGGCTGTAGTGTAGTTGAGGAGATCTTGGCCTGTGGACTTTACTTTGTGAAGCTTACGATGTTCATATGTTTTCAATATAGGTACTGATTTTTTTTTTTTTTTTTTTTTTGGCTAGCCCTTGTTTTGGTATTGCTCCAATTGGAGTACAGTGTGTAGACACAAAACGAGACCCACATTCTACATTTATATATGTTATTAACCTTGAGCTATATATACACATAATACGAATTAGATCTGTTGATTGAAATATCATAGTGAACCAACAACTGTAACCATGAAGGGACATAAACAGATGTCTTAATACATCTCTGTCTTTATACTTGAAGCAGGATGTTTTCATTGCTGTATACTCTGTCCACTTTTGCAGCTGTTCATTGCTATCTTTGACATGTCTTTGACATCTATTTCCAATGCGTGACTCAAAAAATATCTGAAAATTTCCTTTGCAGCTATAACTTGGGAATGTCTTCTATATAACGTATTGTGACAGAACCACATAAGACGCCGGTTGTAGATTTAGTGATATCTTTACGTCACTGCGTCAATTTTTATTTATAGCGTGCATTTTTAATGTAAAATGTGCTGATTTAAAACTTCTATATAAAGTGACATGGATGCAAAACTTAAAGAGAGAGTTTGGAATAAATAAATGGGACATTTTCTAACAAGTAAATGTTTGCGATTTCTCTCCTGAGATATCTGGAAGATCTGATTGGTTCCTGGAGCTTTAAAAGGCGAAAGACAGACAGACAGACAGACCTGAGCAGGAGCAGGGCTCTGCACGCGATCCGACGAAGACGCAAATAAAAGTTTTAAAATACTCGATTTACACGTGTCACGTTTTCTAATATACGAATCCATCCCAGGTGTCTTTACAAGAAACCTCAGCACGTGTGTTTGCAGAGGCCACGGGCTCAAGCTAACACCTGACGCCAGCTGTATCTCTTCGGATTTGAACGGCGCTTACCTTTGTTTTCTCTTTCAATTTCTCCTTTCGTCCGGTGCTTGCCATGTTTGTGTCCTTTGTTTTTTTGTTTATACGTGCCGGCTCTATGGCCTTGTTGTTTTTCCCCGTTCGCCACCATCTTCACCATGTGGGGAAAAGTCAGCCTAAATTACTTCCGCACTCTCGCCGGCGTCATCATGACGAAGGCGTTGCGCCAGCTTTCCGGAAGCGGTTTTCTTAAAAATAAAAGCTTCGGAAATGGATATAAAATGGCTTCACTTATTTTTATACTTGTCATCCTAAAACACGGGGTGCATGAAAGGAAACGGACCTAACTAAGAATATAAATAAAAGGAGTACATTATTTTTCTCAACGTATTTGACAGATGGTTAAGAAAGACACACTTGCTGAACAGAATAGACATTTTTTTGCCATTTGCACAGGTACAATAAAGTACAGGTATGTTTTAATTCTCTTGCAAAGTTCCCTGAGTCAGTTTTTATTTTTTTATAAAAATAAAAAGATACATGTATAGCCAAAAGTGTGTAAATACAAAAAAATATATATAGTTTTCTTTTAGTATAATACAAAATGTGAATTGACATGGACACAAATAATACTTTATATGATGCGTAACATTTGTATGATTAGACTGCTAGATGTTTTATTTATCACATGGGAAATTCAGTGTACAGTAGCAACATTACACAGAGATGGGACGAATTACAATCAGAAAAAAAGAAGAAAAAATACAGTAAAGGTTAGGTACAATGTGTAAAAAGTATGTATAAAATAAACAAATGCGTATATATAAACAATATACTGAGATTAAACCCACATGCACTCAAACCCACTTCTGAAAAGATGAATCACTTCTCTTTCAACATCGTATGAGATTTTATCTTATTTCTGATCAGCCTCTAATGAATCATCCTTTTCCGGTCATACACTTGTCTATACACAGGTCTGGAGTTGGAAACCTTGTCGTTACACGAGACACGCCCTCCGTTTAACTGGAACAATTAAAGAGAGGAAAAGAAAGTGAAAGAGAAAACAAGGGATGAGAAGACAACTCAGACTTTCTGTCACAGCTGCCACAGCCCAAATAGAGGTTACATCTTTTCCATTACGAGACAAGGTTCCTCCACAGCATTATTTAGTTGCTTGATTGCTTTGTCTAACATTTTCTTACATGACAACAATACTCCGATGGGCGCCACTGCCAAAATCTTTTAACCTACTTTTGTAATAAGGAAGTGAAACTCTGTGTAGCCGAATACCAGTAATAAACTCACAGCCTTTCCCACTTTACAGAGAAAATTTGTAAGATTTGTTCATTTTTGAAGTAGAAAAGAAGAGATTTAGCCATGTGATTAGATTAGATATTTAATTTTTGCAGCTAATTTATTAAGCCATCACCAACATCATTATTGTCATCATTGTTGTTCGTCCTAAATTTTCAGTGAGAGTAGTAGTCATCTTCCAATAGCAACTGTGAAGTTATTGTACAGACTGATCATCTGTATCTAATGCTCAGATTCATAGAGAGCAGCTGACTTATATTCACTCCCTGTAAGGCAAAAGTGCATACTGCCTAATTCAAAGATGTAAGTATCATCTTTGCCTGAGGTGGAGTCCAATTTGCTTCAGATTAAACTTCAGAGACATTATCAGAAAAACAATTATGTGTTTAATTTCAGTGTTCCCCTATGACCTTCACATCTGTTAATGCTTGGCACAAAATATATCAAGGGAGCTGCTCAGTACCTGACTGTAGAACACTTACATTAGTATCATCTTGTGTGCAGGGTGATAGCAAATTAGCTTGTTATTTTATTTTGTTTATTTTTATTATTTTATGCAAAAAAAAAAGAAAAGATGTAAAAAATATTCTTGAACAATATGGGTGTTGTATCATATCATTACAACCTATTTATACATTATGTGTGTAAATTTACATGATTCATTTATTTTAAAGAATGGGAAATATAGCCGTGTATCTTTAGATTCAGATAACGATAATTCTCTGAATCTAGTAAGTATTCTTCAAAAAGGCAGATAAAGCATGACCCATCATGCCTAGTGTCTACTGTACAAGCCTGTGGGGGTAGTGCTATGTTCTGGGGTTTCTACAGTTGCTCAAGTCTAGGCTCAGCAACGTTATGCCCAAAGAATGAGGTGAGCTCACTACCTGAATATACTGAATGACCAGGTAATTCCATCAATTTTTCTTCCCTGATGACATGGGCATATTCCAAATTAACAACGCCATGGTTCAGGGAGCATGAGACATCATTTTTACACATAGATTGGCCACCAGAGTCCAGACCTTAACCCTACTGAGAATCATTGGGCTGTGCTGGAGAAGGCTTTGAACAGATATATGAGGACATATATTTTTTATTATATAATTTTTACTTTTATACTTTCTTTTTTTCTTCTATTTTTTTTTCTCTAAATGTAGAATTATGAACTTGTTTTGAGTTTGAAGATAAGGGGTAGGACTAGAATTGTCACTGACTTCATCTTACTCCCTTTTCGAACAAAAAATAACAAAAAAAAAACTTATATGGCCAGTCATTATTTTGCTGTCTTGTTATTTTAACATGTTCGAAATTAAGTCTAAAAATATTTAATACTAATCCAAAATACCTTGGACAAATTAAAACTCCATACCAAACAAAAACTGAAAAATTTCAACTCTTATTTTTGGTGGTGCTGTGATAAAATTTTTAGGGAAAAATTTTTTTGGGCACCCCTAAAAAATGGGCTAGACACGCCCATGGTTGTTTTAAATGTGCTATATAAATAAACTGGTGTGGTACTGCAAATTATATATTTATATATATGATGTAGTTATTCCTTCCGGATAGATTACAAGTCTAATGTTTTCTTAAACTATGCTCCAGTGTCTCCGCCTCTGGATGTTCTTGGGTCAGAGAGAGTTTACTGCAACAGGCAGGGCGGAACTGCTGCTGTTAGTAACTTAGTCAGCTACACACACACACACAGTCAACTCTCCCAGTTTAGGCGTCACTGTGCCAGTTTAAATCCTTCGTTTTTCTACGTTCATCGCGGACCCCCAACTCGTCTTGTTTGTGGGTGTTTTTTGGAGGTGTTTGAACTTCCCTCGCATTTTCCCCCCCGACGTGTTTTCCCGAAGGGAGGCGGCGGTGGAGGGCTTGGGGATCGGCAGCCATCTTTGGACCTGCCTGGGAGTGGGATCTGACTACTCTCTGGCACCCTAGCTACTTCAAGGGTGGGGATTTTAACCTACAGTAAGTCACCGATGCGGGCGTTATAATCGACTGACAGCGACAAGAACCTCGAGGATTTGGCGGAAGAAAGTGTCCCGGTGGGGATGAAACGGGAGGAAGACTCGAATAATCCCGATTTGGTGCGAATTACGCGACATTGTCCACAGCGCTGGGACCTGGCCTGTCAGAAGAAGGCTGAGTTAACTGAGAAGCTAACTGGCTAAGCTAACTTAGCAAACATCACACAGGTCAGCTCGCCAATGTGCCTTATTTTTTCTAACTCACACTCAGCCGTCATTTAATTTAACACTATCCGTGTAGTTGGTGAGCTGCTCACCAAGTGTTCAGCCTTTAAACACGACGTAAACACCGCTTTTGTGGGATTTCATCATATGACACGTAACTTGGCCAGCGTTAAGTTTGGTTGTGAGGCTAACATCAACGTTGGCTGTTTTAATTTTTTTTTTTTTTTTTTGGGAGCTCCCTGAAACGTTTCGAGTTGAGTATTTTTAGGTCGTTACATTTCATTTTAGCTTGGCTTTCTCGTGTGACACCTGACACAGTTGTTGGAAAGTGACAACTTTCAGCAAATCCTACTTTGTACGCTCTCTGATCCCCTCTCACAGGTAAACTCAGGGTAGAAAGCAGCAGGTAGGGCTTTTGGAGTTTCCTGAGTGGCCATGCCATGGTGAGAGATTATTTTAGAGCAGTAACAACATCGTATTCGTAAGTGTCAACCTCGTCCTTATATACAAACTCAAGCCAACTTCTCGTCCACCCCAGTTAAATTCCTTTAATACAAGGCCTGCACATAAACATACACAGCCTGAAAGATTACAGTATAGTTTCTGTCGTTTGACCTGGCTGGTAAAGATAAAGGAAACAGTAGGCTTTGTGTTTATTTTGCTATGGATTGGTGTGCCAAAAGGGAAAAAAAAAAAAAAGGAAACGACTTAGCTGACCTACTGATAAGTTAAAATGGTGTGCTGATTACTTAAAGGGGATTTAAAGGTTTTATTTTACTGTCTTGGATTGCGGTGTGCGTATGAAGGCATGTCATTGTTGTTTTGTCAAAGAAGACGGAGATAACCACTGGTTAAAATGCTCACCAGGGCCCATTCCTAACCTCCCCACGGCTGTGCGAACAGGAAATGCTGAGAAATGCAGTGCAGTGAGGGCATACATTGGGAATTCCAGCCCTGAAGCTTTGTTGTCCTGTCCTGCTGCATTCTTATACATATGTGTCTTTCAGTGTGTGTGTGTGTGTGTGTGTCGCGGAACGCAAGGGCGTTTTTTTTTTTTTTTCTTTTTCTGTTTTTTGAAGGTATCAGTTATCATCACTCACTTTTGTGCTCACGTGTCCACAGTCTGAAAATGCCATCATGAGATATGACAACAAGGCTCATTCATGAGCAACAATGTAGTAAAGAACAATGGCAATAGAGGGGCACAGTCCCACATGGTAATGAGGCTTTATTTCAGGGCCGTGGCTGCGTCTGTGTAGAATAGTGAGTTGTTCAGTGTTGTTGTCAGACAAAAGATGTCTGCTTGAACTGGGGGCTGTTTCTCCCAGGCTGGGAAAAGAAGTCTTGTGACTCTAGCGTCAGCCATGCATCTGTTTGCAACTGATCATCTGAGCCGCATGGACTCAGTAAACTTTCCTCTGTGATCTTTTACAGTCTGGTGTTACAGCGGTAAAGCTGTGTAAAAAAATATTTAATAGTTAAAAGCCTGAGAGCGGCGTTGCGGCTTAATCCTATATTCTTTCCATTTGTGTAATTTCAAAAGTTGAATTCATTTTTAAAAAAAACGAATGTTATCTAGTAATACAGCTGCTTTTGCTTTTATATGCTTTTAAGATTAAGTTAATCCACACAACGTACAGCTTTTTTAATGAGCTTTTTTGAAATAAGTGACCTTTGACTGTTCCCAGTGAGATGCGCTATGTTTTAATAATATGTCTTCATTGTATTTTGATGGTCCTTTGAACCGTGAAAATCAGCGCATGTCTCTCGAGTATTGACAGGTGTAGCAAGCAGTGCTATCGCTGGAATGCTTTGTTCCACATCAGGCATCATTCACACACTGAAGTGTCTCATTGTTGTTACCTCAGCGTCTTTGTCCAAACTGGAGACAACTGTCAGCTGCAATCCTCCTCACATCCGTCTGTCTCTACATACCCGTCTCTAAAGGTGTGAGGCGAGGTCTGTCAGGACATAGCCCACTGGTTTCAATACTATAGTCGCTGTTTCTATGGAAACAGGAGACTTATCCCCTGCTACCTCAGGATGGTCATACCGCACTTTTGCCCGTGGCGTCACGGTGCAGCTCGTCTCGCTCGAGTCATCGGGCTCAAATATAACACTGTTACATCAATAACATAACATTAATAATATTCAAGCATAACAACACCAGTGTAACATATTAGCGATGCAAGTAATGCAAACAAATAAACCATTCTTGGAGCACAGTGCACTTCACCAATTAATTTCTTATGACAAATAACGAATCCCTGTAATTAATGGGGATGCATTAATATATTAAGTCATGTGTCTATGTTAGTGGTAATTAAAGTGTACTCATTCTTGTTTCTCTTGTCTTTTTTTTTATTATTATTATTTTTGTTATAGCTCTGAACACACATGAAACCACTGTCCCGCAGATGAGCCATCAGTGGGGGCTTTCACGTCGCTGTCGCAGACCCAGATAGTTCCTGGCGGCAGCGGCATTGCCCGCAGCTCCCCATTATGCCCAACAGCAGTCGGGCGGGGAACCTAAAGGACCCCGAAATAGCTGAGCTCTTCTTCAAGGAGGACCCGGAAAAGCTCTTCACAGATCTGCGGGAGATTGGACATGGCAGCTTTGGTGCTGTATATTTTGTGAGTATATACAACTAAGGCCATGTTTAATCTGACATCAGAATTGATTCTGAGTGAGAGGACCCAGTGTCGGCAAATCATAATGCATACAGGTCCAACAAGAAAGTAATGATTTGTTATGCTGTACCTGATTTAGTTACTCAGACACATATATTCCCAGTGTGTAATGTAGGAGACTGTGGATAGTATTCATTTTCTCTCAGAAATAACAAAGATCCTGTCTGTCCTATAGAGACTTGGGCAAGGCCGGTAAGTCAAAGCCAGTTTAGTTATAGAGCACCTTTCAAAACAAGGCCACACAAAGCGCTTTGCATAAGAGACAACAGCCATAATAACGACATCTAAGAGAGAGGGGGTGTACGCACAGGAAGAAACTTTGCGATGACAAGAGACTGTGGAATTTTAAAGAATTTAAGTGAGATGTTGCAGCGACAGGTGGAAAAAAAAAAGCTGAATGCCAAGTTGAACTAATGTCAACTTTGATCGGTGACAGCGAAAAGAGCTAAGTCTGTCAACCCACCAGCAATGCTATATTTGTGTGTTATTCTTGTTCAACTCTGAAACTTTAGGGGTGGAAAATATATAGGGGGGTTACCTAGGCAACCAGAGCCTTGAACGTCTCCTATCGACCAACTGTCGGCTGCAGAGAGATGGACAAGAAACAAATCGATATGTAAAGACTGAGGTTAATACAAGGCAAAAAAAAAACTTCAAATATGGTTCATTAATAGTGCAGTGTATCTATGTTTATACCTTTAAGGCTTATGAGAAATATGTTTGATCACTGAGGTGGTGTGACAGACATCCAGTAAATTATTTATCATTCAATCTTTAGTGTGATATTTTATGATTCAGAGTGTGTATTTTCTCTCAATAGCTTGAAATGTGATATTTCAGCAACTGTAATCGACAGAATAGATTGTATAGCAACTATAATATGGATACTATGCCTAAACATTTTTGCCTTTCTCATTCCAGTCATTCTGAGTTTGAGTTTTAATGTGAAACATGTACTTGAGTCTTCAGTACAGATTTTTCTTATTGTATGTTTGTTGATTTGTTATTGCACAAAGACATTTAATATTTATAGACTGATTATCCCAATTATCAAATCAAAATATTGGCCTGAAAGCATATACTTCAGCTGTCACCAGTGTAGCTTTTGACCACAAACGGGATCTTAAATCATTGCTAAATTTATGAAGTAAACATAATAATCGCAACATTGTGTCACGGTTCTCACTCAGGCACGGGATGTGCGGACGAATGAGGTGGTGGCCATCAAGAAGATGTCTTACAGTGGGAAACAGTCCACTGAGGTATGATAGCTTTTACTTGTCTTTTTGAAATGTTGTCAGACATATCACTCGTAAAGATTTTTTTCTATAGTAAGTTGTTTTTTTACTGTTCTCTCAGAAATGGCAAGACATAATCAAGGAGGTGAAATTCCTGCAGAGGATACAGCACCCAAACAGCATCGAGTACAAAGGATGTTACCTGCGAGAGCACACTGCCTGGGTGAGAGCCTGCATTAGAGCGCAAGGAATCATTTATTTCATGTATTCATGAAACACGGTGACATTCATGCAAAATACAAAAAATAAATAAATAATATTTATTTCACTGCAGCTGGTCATGGAGTATTGTTTGGGCTCAGCTTCAGATTTGTTAGAAGGTGAGTTAAAAACCGTAGACCTGTTGCACATGACTGAGAATAGAGGAGGCAGTCTCCTTTTCCAAGTTCCTTCTTTTCATACATCACTGATGATGCATTCCCTCCAGTTCACAAGAAACCGCTGCAAGAAGTTGAAATTGCTGCAATTACCCATGGTGCTCTTCAAGGGTTGGCTTACCTTCACTCCCACAAGATGATTCACCGGTGAGTGTTTTTCAAGCGTTCAGGAGAATGCTGCGTGCGTTATGCCCTCCAGCTAGCTGTGTTCTATGTGGCGCTGCAATCATTTCCGTTTTCTTTCTTGTGTTTGACAGAGATATCAAGGCAGGAAACATCTTGCTGACGGAGCCAGGGCAAGTAAAGCTGGCAGATTTTGGCTCTGCTTCCATTGCCTGCCCTGCGAATTCCTTTGTTGGGACTCCATATTGGTACGCTGCAAGAAAACACGTGTGACAAAGTTCCTTAGAATTCTGTTGACGATTTGTTTTTATGAAACCGTTTATTGTGCTGCGTGTCTTTACAGGATGGCCCCAGAAGTAATTTTAGCTATGGATGAGGGTCAGTATGATGGAAAGGTGGACATTTGGTCTATGGGAATAACCTGCATTGAATTAGGTATGTCACAATGTTTATGGATGGTCTTTGTTGCATCTATTCATCTCTTTTTATATTTTTATGGATTTCTCATAGCCACTTATCATTTTCCTCACTTGGTTTAATGAAATAACCCTATAATCCTGCTTTTTTTCCCCTTTTCTCCTTAATTTACCTACTTCCTGGTTTGTAGCTGAGAGGAAGCCTCCACTGTTCAACATGAATGCAATGAGTGCCTTATACCATATAGCACAGAACGAGAGCCCGACACTGCAGTCTAGTGAATGGTGAGTTTGAATTCAATTATAAGAGCTAATGTATTGTTACTCAAAACTCGGGATTTTGTCAGTCAAATAATCAAATTTCATCTTTCACCGTTAGGACGGATTATTTCCGAAACTTTGTCGACTCTTGCCTTCAGAAATTTCCCCAGGACAGGCCAAACTGTGAGGAGCTTTTAAAGGTAGGGACTTTAAAATGTCCACGCTTTTATGTTTAATCCTTGCAGCTGCATCACGATTCGAGATATTTAACACCGCGGGACTTTTCTCTGTTCTTCCCGCAGCATGCATTTCTCCAGCGCGAGCGACCGGAGTCGGTTCTCATAGACCTGATAAATCGGACTAAGGATGCAGTGCGGGAGCTAGACAATCTGCAGTGTCGTAAAATGAAGAAGCTCTTGTTTCAGGAAGCCCACAATGGCCCCACAACTGAGGCACAAGATGAAGAGGAGGTCTGTCATGTGACTGTTTCCACCTCTCCTAGCGTGCTTTTCTTTTATGTAACATCGTGTTGCCCCATGTTGTGAGACAGCATTGCGGTAACCTTGTTAATGTCTGCTGTGTGTTATTTTTAGGAGCCAGAACACAGTGTGGGTAGGACG
The DNA here is from genome assembly GCF_022458985.1 of Mugil cephalus. Lineage (NCBI taxonomy): Eukaryota > Metazoa > Chordata > Actinopteri > Mugiliformes > Mugilidae > Mugil > Mugil cephalus. Next base: position 9,057,843 of record NC_061778.1, read on the forward strand.
GGTACTGTGAACAGCGTGGGGAGCAACCAGTCAATCCCCAGTATGTCAATCAGTGCCAGCTCCCAGAGCAGCTCTGTCAATAGTCTAACAGATGCAGGCGATGACAAGAGCGAGGCGGACATAGAGGGAGACCGCACGGTGATGTCCAACAGCTCCGTCATCCACCTCAAACCAGTAAGAAGTTATTTTAGCCTGCAGTGTAAAATGTGTCCCAAATAAAAGCAGAATAGCTTCCGATTGCGTTGTAATATCGTGCTCTGCCATTAACCTGTTCCTCTGTTTATATCTGTCGTCCTTTAGGAGGAGGAGGCACGTAATGAAGAGTCAGAGCCTAACAGCCGGCCAACTGAGCCACAGTCCCCTCCTGCACACACTCCACGGCCAAAACGAAACCGCGAACACTTTGCTACTATACGCACAGCTTCAGTGGTAACAATGCAGTTTTACACCTAAAAAAGAAATCTGATTAAATAACTGATTGATAAGTTGTTTTCATATATTGTCCTTGTGATCATTAATCGCTTTAAGACTAAAATACTGTACATATTGTTCTCTTTTTATTTTGCCAGCTCACTCGCCAGATTAAGGAGCACGAGCAGGATTCTGAGCTGAGGGAGCAGATATTGGGCTACAAGCGCATGAGGAGGCAGCATCAGAAACAGCTGATGGCCCTGGAAAACAGGCTGAAGGCTGAAATGGACGAGCACAGGCTCCGTCTGGACAAGGAGCTGGAGAACCAGAGGAACAGTTTTGCCCAGGAGATGGAGAAACTTGTAAAGAAGCACCAAGCGTCCATGGAGAAAGATGTATGTTTTTCACTAGGATTTATACTCACCATTATTCTATATTGATTAAACTGATCATAATGTGCGTCTCTCCTGCAGGCGAAAACCTTTAGCAACGATGAAAAGAAGTTCCAGCAGCATATCCAGAGTCAGCAGAAGAAAGAGCTCAACAGCTTCCTAGAATCCCAGAAACGGGAATACAAACTCCGCAAGGAGCAGCTGAAAGAGGTGCGGTGATCTGTTTGAATTCTTGGTTCCATGTGTTATTTACCTCTCGGTTTACTTACAGTTAAGCAAATAGACATCACCCAGCACCTAGTAAAGTCAGTTCTGCTAGTTACGTCCAGTCCTTCTTTACATCAGGAGCTGAATGAAAACCATTCAACACCCAAGAAAGAGAAGCAAGAGTGGCTGTCCAAGCAGAAGGAGAACTTCCAACACTTCCAAGCAGAGGAGGAGGCCAACTTACAGCGTAGACAGAGGCAGTACCTGGAGCTGGAGTGCCGCAGATTCAAGCGGAGGATCTTAATTGCTCGTCACAATATTGAAAAAGACCTAGTGCGGGAGGTCAGTACTCTCTGCTACAACAGTGGAATAAGTACTAAAGAAACCAAAATTGTCTGTGATGAGTGACTCTCATCCCTTTGTTGTGTGCCTCTCTATGTCCACATCATTAGGAGCTGAACAAGCGTCAGACCCAGAAGGACTTGGAACATGCCATGCTTCTGCGGCACCATGAGTCCATGCAAGAGCTGGAGTTCCGCCAGCTCAACACCATCCAAAAGACGAGGAGCGAGCTCATCCGCCTGCAGCACCAGACGGAGCTCACCAACCAGCAGGAGTACAACAAGAGGAGGGAGAGGGAACTTAGACGCAAACATGTGATGGAGGTTCGCCAGCAGCCCAAGAGCCTCAAGGTTGGAATCCATTTCTGAGCGTGTGTTTGCATTGCATATTTAGCGCATACTCTCGTTTTGCATAAATCAAGAAGGGGTGAAGTAAATTAGAGAGTGAAATGATGCATCTAGGGCAGGGTGTGTGTATAAAACCCAGCATGTACATCTTATTTCTGCGTGCCTGGCCTATATCTGAAGTCTCAGACCTAATACAGATGATAATCACACCATGAAACGCCTAATCCATTCAATCACTTCTCTCTAAAACATAGTCCAAAGAGCTACAGATCAAGAAGCAGTTCCAGGACACGTGTAAGATCCAGACCCGACAGTATAAAGCACTAAGGAACCATCTGCTGGAGACCACACCAAAGTCCGAGCACAAAGCTGTCCTTAAACGGCTAAAGCAGGAGCAGCACCGCAAACTTGCCATCTTGGCAGAGCAGTATGACCACTCCATCAATGAAATGCTTTCCACTCAGGCGGTAAGTCTGGTAACGCCACGAATGTAGAACGTTAAAGTTGTAAAGTTAGACTTTGTCAATGTTACATTTTGCCATCGCTAGAGGATGTGTCCAAATTAGTCCGGTCTTCTCTCTCCCTCCTTAGCTACGCCTGGATGAGACTCAGGAGTCTCAGTGCCAAGCCCTGCGAATGCAGCTACAGCAGGAGCTGGAGCTACTCAACGCCTACCAGAGCAAGATCAAGATGCAGACAGAAGCCCAACACGAGCGTGAGAAGAAAGACATGGAGCAAAGGGTGTCGCTGCGAAGAGCCCTGCTGGAACAAAAGGTTCTCTTCAGTAAATTATTCTGATATGCGGCTTAACATTGGTTCAACAATCATTATATGAGTTTTGGAGGTAGTTGGAATGTGAAAGCCAGACACACATTCATTCAGTATAATAATAATACAATAATAATAATGATAAGGGTTTGATTTGTCTAGCTCCAACAGGTGTAACTAAATTCACAGGAAAGAAAGATCAGTCACAGTCCATATATGCCCCTCTATATATTTAATTAGGATAAATAAGTGAAATTGTTGATGAATGTTAAATAATATATTTAAAGCAGACAATAAATAGAGCTGCCCTGTTTATGTGCCCCTGGAAGTCAATAAATCTTTGACCAAGTGGAGTGAATAAGATAATCCCTTAAGGAGATCCCTTAATTTATCCCACAGTGTCTGCTACTAGGTCATGTCCACTTAAGGGCCTTACACAGAAATAAACTAGCAGCCAGAGGCCGTGCAATATTAATGAGATTCATCGAGCTGTAGTGAGGATGGGTGAACTTTGCATGTCGATCAAGGTTCATGGAGATAAATCTGAAAAAGCTTTTTACATAAATTTGCCTTCTGTTCAAAAATGAATTTCCCCATGTTATTGTTTAATCAGGGTTTCCACAGAGTGTACAAAGTCTAACATTTGATAATCCCAATTTAAGGCCTTAAAAAGTCCTAAATGCGAGCATATTGTAGGTCTTAAATTACAATTAAATTATTATTAGTGAAGTCTTCATTTGCAGCATGACCCCCTCTGGCCCCCGTCTATTATGTTCCTCATTAGTGGAGCCCACCTCAGGGATGTTCTGAGTTAATAGTTGAATGATGATACATTTTGTTATTTTGAAAGTAATTATCTGATGTGGACTTCATGTAGGTCTTAAACTTAAACCATAATGGTCTTAAAAAGTCTTAAATTTCACCTGATCAAACCTGCAGAAATCTTGTTAATCTATCTGAAACACACACCGCGTTAGCATTGTCATGTGCTTTACTCACCTCGTCTTCCCCTTCCTCTTTAGATCGAGGAGGAGATGGTGTCCTTGCAGAACGAACGCATGGAGCGAACCCAAAGTCTGCTGGAACGTCAAGCCAGAGAAGTCGAGGCTTTTGACTCCGTGAGTATGCGCCTGGGCTTCAGCAACATGATGCTATCAAACATCTCCCCGGATTCCCTCAGCCATAGCTTTCCTGGGGCGCCAGGAAGTTGGAGCCACCATCAGCAACAGCATTCGCCTGGAAGCTCTCAGGGGCACCACTGGGGCGGCGGAGGTTCGGCCGCAGGGCTGAATCACCAAGGCAGCCATCACCACTATCACTCCAGTCCGGGAGGGGCACCTATGCATGGAGGAGGGGGTCATTCGCTGTGGGGCCACCCATCAGGTGGACCCCTGGGGTCACGAGGTAGTGTAGGTCTACAAAACAGCCCCCAGGCAATGGGGAGGACACCCTCAGGAGAACGCGGCGATCAGGGGATGAGCAGGAGCACCAGTGTCACCTCTCAGATATCTAACGGGTCGCACCTTTCCTACACATAGATCCTGGAGTCAGTTTGAGCGTGGAGATGTAGAGTCCAACAAACACAACACAACAGAGGACTGGCTGAGCCCTGCCGCCATGTCTTTCTCTGTGACACTACCCCACCATTTCTCCCATGTACAGGTGTGGATGTGTGATGAAATAAATGTTGCTCAGGTCAAAAGGGCTGGAGAAGGCACAGCCCGTCCAATGGCAGTTTATTGGCACACATGCAGATCCTTAAATTATGTTACATAGGCAATTTCAGAGTCAACAGGTTACTTCCATTTGTTTTTATTTACAGTCTCTCCTGCAAAGGATTTTTTTTTTTTTTTTTTTTATAAAGTTTGTGCTATTCACAGCCATTGCTCTAATTTTGCACATGAAACACTGTTGGAAAAAAAAGCCTTTGACATGTGTTAAATATGTCTTCAGTAATGTGGAATCAAACAATCACAGAAAACCTATTTTATTAACTCCCCCTTCACTCTCCCCTCGCATATATTCAGTCATGATACTGGCCAGTCCTCTGACACAGCAGCCCTGATGGAAGATGCTTTGCTGTTGTGATACCAGCCTGCTGTAATGGTCATTTATTAGGTCACCCCAACCCCCCAACCCCCCAACCCCCCAGGACCCTGGTCATCAACCAAACCGAGAGCCAAATAAACTAATTTTAACAGTTTCGGGTGTACGCTACAACACTACTACAGTGCCTTTTTAACTTTTGATAATTGAAATTACACTCAGATGTTTATAGTTTTAATGTTTTAAATTCCACCTAGAGTATAAGAGTAGTTCAGTCCGTTTTTCCTTTTTTTTTTTTTTTTTAACGTTCGATTAGGTTCAAATGTCCCGGATATCTTTCTCACGTTTATACATGGACGGTGTAAACAGTAATATGGGTTTAAGTCGCACAAATGTTGGGAAGTACTTGTGTTACTTGTGCATATCAGTCTTTAGGTGGTACTCTAGAAGTAAACCTGGAAACTTAAATATCACAGAGAATGTGACTGTACACGTTCACAGGAGACTCATTGGCCTTTGAAAACAATCCTACTATTGATCTGTTCATTTTTTTATTAGTGCCTTTTAAAACTGCTGCCTTTTTCAAAGCACTTTATACAGCTAAATGTGTATAAAACATATATTCAACTTTTTTTTTTTTTTTTTTTTTGCAAAGCGCCTGGTGGATGAATGTTTCATCGGTACGTATGTAGTTAAGTTTAAGAGTCGAACTTAACCTGTACTGTGATTTAGTTTTTTGATTGTTGTTGTTTTGTTTTTTTTTTATTAGAGCAATTTACCAAGTACAAACAACACCTAGGTTATGGCAACCTACACTACGTAAATTAAAACATTTATCCCCCATTCTTCAGCTTCTACAGTGTTTTGAAAGCATTGATCATCTTGTGAGTTTATGCAGAATTTGAATTGAACAGAGTATGTGTGGATGCTGCAGTTTTTTTTTTCTTTTTATTATTTTATTTTTTTGTTGTTGTTGTTGTTTTACAACAGTTTTCCTAAAACTAAAACGGAACTGAGTTTAATGAGTTCATTGCGTGCTTGCAGGTAATTGACCATGACAGCAGGCTTGGCACTACTAAATAAAAAACACACTGTTGAAAACATTTAAGGCCCAGATAAGCAACACTAAGATCGTAAAAGGTGCTATAAGTTATAATTGCTATGCCATCTCATTAAGGACCCTAAAACGAGGGAGACTGAATTAAGCACATGCTTGCATGAAAACATTGTAGTGTAGAAATGGAAATGTCAAACTAAGTCAACGCACATGCTGTAAAGAAAGAAAAGTACAAAAACAGCCAAATACAAAATTCAATGTGGCAAAAAGCACTTAGGTATTCCTTTACAGCTTTAACCATTTTCTGTCTTCTCTTCGATTTGCAGTTGAGTTGTTTCAAGCTAGAACACACTGAGAATATAAAAAGGCTTAATTTAAAAGGACTTTAAAGATAATTCTCCAGAGAGAATAAAGATATATGCTCCCCAGAATCGCAAAGCTGGAGTAACATACGTGTGTGTGAGTGTTTTATTAAAGAAGAATTTTAAAAAAACTCACGTCTAAGAAAAAAATATTTTCTAAAATTAATATAACTGGGAAAAAGCTTTCTCACTCGGTCAAAATGCCTCGTGTCCCTGTATTTACCGTTACCGTCTCTGGTAAACGCCACTGGCCATCACTAAACATTGCCCCTGCATACTTCATTCTCCCCCTGACTTTACACTTTTAGCCATTTGTCCCCATTCCACTCTTGGTTCGGAGCCACTTGTTCAGATGCTGGCTCTTCCTGAATGTTGTTCTTTAATATATTCCTATCAGAAATGTGGACACAAAAATGCTGGGATCGTTTCCTCTAGTGTATATATCCTGCCTAGAAATTCTACATTATATCAATTTACATATGGTGTCATCCCAAAACTCTTGTTCTTTTTTGTATGTCAACTGATTAGCTCCAGCTACTGTAACACAACAAGTTATATTCTGCATTTTTTTCCCCCCTGATTTGTTTATATTTGGTAAAGAAAATGAGAATGTATTTATCGTTATTGAATTCTTACCAGTCAAATGTCATGGCTAGGAGTTTGAATGTTAGGTCAATCAAACCTCACGTACATGCCAACGTTAAGTTTATACGGAAACATTTTTGTTCGCTTTTACGTCATGGTTGCATGTGAGGGAATGTGGATGTTGTTGTGAGTTATAAAACCTCTCCACCAGCCGGGATTTTGTTTTATTTTTTAATATTTTACTGTTTTATTTTGATGTCAGATTTTCTCCTACTGACTGAAAGCATGTGGGATACTGAATGAGAGTCGGGCAACAGAAAATAGCGATCCTAGCTATGGTCAAACACTGTGCCATACCAGAGTTGCCAAGCCCAGACACCACTGCATTTGTTTTAACCTATCATTGGGCTGACCACATGAAATGTATGAAACATAAAAAGAAAGTTGGTTCTGGACTAGTGGCCAAAGTTTAAAAAGGCTTGAAGAGATGACGGGGTGACAGGCAAGAAAAGATATTGCATTTCTCTGAAGATGTCAGTATTCTTTGGCACATTACCACTACAACTCATAACCTGTATTAAAATGTATAGATGGTGGAACATGTTGTTGAATGTCAGAGAGATTATGAAGATGCTACATAAGAGATGGTAAAGTACTAAAAGTGGATTTAAATTGTGTATAAAGGTTGATAAAAAAGAATAAAAATAGGATCAAATTTACTATGTTTGTATTGTATTTACCAATGTGTTGGCAGAGGGATATTGAACAGAAATCAGCTGTAATAAAGTAATTTTAGTATAACTTGCCTTGTGTGTTTTATTATCTATCATGCTACCCTTGATAGTATGAGTAAATTAAAGCTGTAACACTGAGTATTTAGTATGTAGTTTTTAAATTATTTTTTAACTTTTTTGTTGCTTTTCTTTTTTGTATTTTTACAGTTTATGAAGACTAGTACAAAAACTGCTGTCATGAAAATGATCAGCGTTAACGTAGGACGATGATATATGTGGAAAAAAGTGACAGAACAAGAACAGTGCTTTCATTTTGAGAGCAATATGCAATTTATACTACTGCTTATATAAATTATGCATTAGCCATTAGATAAGGTTAGTCTCAATTTCATTTATTTTTATAGAATAGTTCAAATCATCAGACTACTTATCATATTCAAACAGCTTGAGAGACTTAAGAAATTAGTTATTACTTTTGTGAATAAGTGAAGAAAGGTTGATATTTTTCGTTTATGAATTTTAAAAAATCGCACATACAACTTCAATCTACAAGTCCAAAAGCCTTATTTGTAGAATTTTAATAATAAAATAAATATGCCAAACTACATAAGCCCTAAGTAGTCACGCATTCACACATTATTTCCTCTGTTTGACTGTGATAACGAGTTAATTTCTTCTGTTTTCTCGAGATCTCGAGTTATTTATCTGATTATCTTGGGAAAACGAGCTTTGTTTTTTTTGGCAAACATTAAAGCACAAAAGAACTGGCTCACCTTACAGTAGGCCTATCACATTAGGCTTTTATTATTATTGTTATTACTCACATTAGTGTTCAGGGCATCCATCAGTCAGCATGGCAGGTCATGTATGACAGAACTCTAATAAAATATCGAGGAAACAGGAAAAAAACTCGTTATCACGGGAAAACAGGAAATAATACGTATGAATGCATGGCCGCTTAGGGCTTCCATATCAAACATCTGTCTTTAACGTAATAATAACAAAAAAGTCAACTGAGCTTTGCAACTTTAACCATACTGACGTCACTGCGTTGGGTTCGCGTAAAAAGGCCCGAGGAGGCCTCTGCAGGTCCGCGGACCACAGCTTCAACCCACGCAATCACTGCCTCCAGAGGCGGATGTGATATGTGACGAGCATTGTAAACAAAAGTGAGTGTTTAGCTCGGGTGGACAAGGTATGCCGTCTCAGGAGTCTCTGGCTTGAGTAAGTAAACAGTCTCACAGCGCGGAAAACCTTACCGAGCTACGTATCACCTTCACAACAATGATGACACAAGTGACACGTTTAACGTTAAGTCAACTCAAGAAAAAAAAAATAACAGTGCATCCAGTGTAGCTAACCCGATTGTAACATCTTCTAATTTTGTAATCTTTACACTGACAATGTGGTCACTTCGTCCTGTCATGCTGAATGTCATGGTTAGCTCGTACAGTGCATAGTTGTGTTAGCTGCTAAGCTACCACTACTTGGGATCTTGGTGCATTGTGGACGAATAAGTTGTTGTTAAGGTACGCTAGCATGAATACTGTCGATGTGCTGGTATTAGCTAAACTTGTGTATGCAGAATGTCTTAATAGTTGAAACGTAATGTGAGCTGGTAATGATTTGCTAACTTAAAATAACTAAACTATAAGATGCAAAGCTGCGAGGTAGGCTAGCTACAGAGAGCTTACATAAAAAATAATATTTTTTAATAAAGCGCAATTTAAAAACCGAAGACAAAAATGGTATCCTTCGTGAATGATTAACGCAGAATTAACCTTTAATTCATATGCATTATTGTCCAGTGCATACATGTATAAACACATTCAGCAACATTTATTTATTTATTTTTTTCCAGATCTTAAATCATCTGTATCTGTTTCTGTTTCCTCGCTAGAGTCAAGGATGTTGTGTGAAGTCCTGCTGTCATCACTATGGTTCCTGTTCGTTATCTTCTGGGTCGAGACCATCAGTGTGTGGCTCTTTCTTTCCATGTTCTACCAGGACCGAGCAATTTACCACTGGGGAGATGGGTGAGTAACGACGCCTCTGTGATCAGCCTGCACTGCACGACACACAAATATTTCTGGGGCACTTTCAGCAGCGTGAGCGCACAATGCTCCCTGAGTCATGATAGGACCAGCTTCTCAATGCTGTGCTCTTACGTACCTCATTCATTCAGAAAAAAAAAAAAAAAAAAAAACACATGTTAAATAATATTAAATCAACATTTAGATACTTAATATTTAATTATTAAATATGAGTGGGTTGCAATGTGTTCTTTTTGATGGATGAAAAATAGCCAAGTTTCACACCTAATCAACAATGACTGATGTCTTTATTAAACTTTATCACCAGATATTTTTGGGTTGTTATCTGAGCTTTGTGCAGGTGGTATATAATTAATGTCCAGTTGGGGATCAATTAATAAAGAACACATTTACGTGTGCGCATTCAATTAATGAGAGGGACCCTAAAGTTGCATTATATTGCAGAGTTTGTAGTTTGTCTCCTTGTTGGCACTCGCACACAACAAACAAGTGCAGTCTGTGGCTGTGACTCAGGGTAGGTGGTATTTTTTTGCATACGAAGTGTGAAGCTTTGATTGGATCTCGAGATGCATTTAAAATGTCAAATGTTAAGACGCGTGTTATTATTAGCTAGTTATTGTCATCCGATCAGGACTGGTTCAAATAGGTATGAATGTGAGGCTTTTATATTCATCCCCACATCTGTCTTTCGTTTATGACATTTCCCTGCACAATACTTGTTTAACATGAAAGTTAAAGGTGCCACCACCATAACCAACCAGACTTAGACCTTTAAAGTCCTTGAGTATTGTCCATGTTCTGAGCACAGCTATTAGATGGAACCATTTGTTTGATGTTACAGGGTATTTGCAGATGACCCTGGCCAGATGATATACATGTTGAGCAGGTACGAACCAAGTGTTTACTCGGTTTACAGTTTGTTTTGAAGTAGAAGTCGTGAAAGGCCTAATGTCTTGTCTCCTTCCGCAGAGTTGAAACCCACGTGGAGACAGAGGTCCAGACCTGAGATGAAGAAAGATCAAGACGTCCACTGAAAGGACTCTCAACAGAGTGCTGTTGCAGTTGACTCAAGAACGCATAATGAAAGGCTGTTTTTCCTTTGCACTGACGGCCTTGCACACTGTTGTGCACAGATTGCTTTTTAATAGTAGGCAGCAGAGAGACGCAGCATGAGGGAAGCCATAATTAATATGTAGAGGGAGGTCCTGCATATTGTATGATTCACACTCACCACTGCAGCATCTATATTTTCACTTTCAGCTTTTGGGGAAGCAGAATGAATGTAAAGAAGATATTGGTTCACTACAGATCGGCTTAGTGCATGTTTCTTCTATTTACTTTACTCTCCTATCTACTTTATTCCATCTTGACACACTCACCGAGGTGGTGTTTTGGTCATGCTGTCATTCTATGCAAATACAGTAATTTCATTTTACAGTTATATTTGTGTTTACAAATGTCAGATTGCAGTGATTCTGTTATGAAGTGTTGCAAATCTTATAATTATCAGATGTTCTATATTTGATGCTATAACCTTTGTCAATGAGTTATTTTTGAATACTGGCCGTGGTCGACTATTGTACCAGGAATAGATAACCAAGAATTCTTTATTTCAGATTTATTCTATTTTTCACTACATTAGATAAACTGGAAAGTAATTCTGATTTGTTCACGTATTAAGAATTTTCCTGAGCTTTGAGACACCCCTTGAGCTTTATTTACTAGCGATTGGGTTTTGCTCAGTTGTCATGTATCTCTCCCCTGATAATACACATTACCTGCAGAGGTCTCATTATTAAATAAACTGAAAGATTCACGTGTGCTGATGATACGAGGGAAAAAAAAAAAAAATTGAAAGCCCTGGCAGTGGACTGTGTGTTTATTATTGTAAGAAAGATTGTATGTGTGTATGAAGAGAATCAGAGCGGGCAGATTGTAAAATAACATGTCAAATGTTATGTCCAATAAAATAAAAGGGAAAGTTAAGACATATTTCTCTCTGCAGGCCACTTTTATCTACATTCAGTTCTCAATGTGGATGTAATTAATTCTTCTTTTCTGGAAATACTGCATTTTTAATATTTTCCACGCCAGGACACCAGGGGGCGCTGAACATACATCAATCTTCTTCAAACCCGGAAGTGCCGGATTACTACCGGGTCATCCCATAGGTCCGATCCTACTGTGAGAAATTGAAATTAACGTTTTCTTGCGGGGTTTAGATTTAGAAGTTATCTGTATTTTTAAGGAGAGGGGTGAGTTACAACAAATAGACGTGTTTGTTTTCTTTTTTATTTCCTGTGTGTAAACAGCTTTGCTTTTAGTTGAGAGCGGTGTCTTGTAAACATGGCTCCAACGATCCAGACACAATCTCAGCGAGAGGACGGCCACAGGTATGTTTAAAACTGCATCTACAAGTTAGTTGAGCTCATAATGTATAAATATATTAATAGTGTGCACGTCAACGTTTGGTTACGTTTATTTATAAGGTTATAGCTAAACGCTAGCTAACATTAGCACGCGTTAACTTAACGTACTTCGCCTGCTAACGTTATTTATTTAGCGTTATTTGCTGAACTTATGGTTAAATTTGGTATTTTCTACGGTTAGTTGTGTCCTAAAGTCGAGATAAATCAAATAGCTAACTCCATAATGAGAGGTAAGTTAGCCGACTGCTAACAGAAATGATCTCTTACTGACGTTACTGGTACTAATGTCACTAGTCCCTGAGGATAGAAAGAGAGGAGCTGCTTTACGTGATAGTTTATTTACGTCTGTGTCTTACCCTTTATTTGTTATTATAATATCCCCTCCTTGCAAACGTGGTATACACAATAATAATAATAATAATAATAATAATAATAATAATAATAATAAAACACCAGCTCTGCTCAGTCCACCTCCCACTGCTATAAGCGCCTTTACTGAACGTCTGTGTTTTATTTTAGGAATGTTTTAAATGGTTAAATCCCCGTTTAAATGCACCCCAAAGTTGCATGAAATAAAAAAAATCTATATATATATGTTCATGTCTTGTTTAGACTACCTCTCAGTGGACTACCTTTCTACAATTTTATTAATTTACTCACCTGGCTGTCAGGTCTTGTCTAGTTTAGGTGCAGCCTCAAATCTATTGAGTGTTAATAATGTCTGAAGGTTTTGCGATATTTCACTCGTCTCTATAACAGTTCGATAGGTCAGGTGTGACGTAAGGCAGGGGTGTCAAACTCCTTTCAGTTCAGGGGCCACATTCAGCCCAATTTGATCTCAATCTATAAATAACGACAAATCCAAATGTCATCCAGTGGACCCGGTTAGACTCTCTGGGGGGCTGCTTTCCACCCGTGGGCTGTATGTATGACACCTTTGATGGAAGGTTAAATACAAATACAATGGATTTTAGTCACTGTATTTAAAAAAATAAATAAATAAAAATGCAACACTTAAGTAGTAGTTTACGGCAGATGACGGCACATTTAACAAATGTCTATTTTCTCTTCCAGTCGTCCATCCTCTCACAGGACTGTCCCAGAGAGGTGAGTAGGTTTGACATCAGTTTGTATTTGTTTTCATCTACCATAATTTGTTTTGTGCCACAGCCGTGTGAAAATATCTGACTTAACACATTTTTTTTTCTTTTTGTGCACACGACAGGTCAGGAGTAGTCTGTCGGGTGAAGTACTGCAACAGCTTGCCTGACATCCCGTTTGATCCCAAATTCATCACATACCCATTTGATCAGCACAGGTAAATATTATTATTATTGTAGTCACCCATCTATCCCTCTGTTCTGTTTGCTCTATGAAACTCAGACACATAACATTTGTCCCTCTGTTATGGTAGGTTTGTACAGTATAAAGCCACTTCCCTGGAGAAGCAGCACAAGCATGAGCTCCTCACTGAGCCAGATCTCGGCGTCACCATTGATCTCATCAACCCAGACACTTACCGCATAGACCCCAACAGTAAGTCTCCAGTTGTGGTCTCGTGTCACATACTCTCTTGCATTTAGACTTCAGCGCTTTGCAAATTTCCTTTTAAACCGAGTCAAACGTTACATTTTCAGTACTGTTGGACCCCGCTGATGAAAAACTGTTGGAAGAAGACATCCAGGCTCCATCCAGTTCAAAGAGGTAAGGCTGTGCAAACAGTTAGACTTGTGTTTGAGAAGTTATCAGGATTTCAAAGAAAACAAACATTTTCTTCTTCTTCCCTCTAAGGTCACAGCAGCACGCCAAAGTGGTTCCATGGATGAGAAAAACAGAATACATTTCCACAGAGTTTAACAGATATGGAGTTTCTAATGAGAAAGTGGAAGTCAAGTAAGTTGGGTTAACTGTGAAATTGCCTTATGATTAAAAAAAAGCGTAGGCATTTGTTCATATATTTGTGTGGTTGTGTTTATTTAAACCGGACATGCTTTGTGTTTAGGATTGGAGTATCTGTCAAACAGCAGTTTACAGAGGAAGAGATCTACAAGGACAGAGACAGTCAGATTTCTGCCATTGAAAAGACATTTGAGGATGCACAGAAGTCGGTGAGTTTTTAGATTATTAGCCCCAAATACTTGTTGTTTAACACCCTGTTTAGACAAATGTCTGTGTATGTGCAACTTCTGTTTGGGGGATTGCAAGAAAACTAATGCAGACACTTGCTGTGCTGCATTTATACTGTTTGTCATGGTCAGCTGCAAATCGGCTTGTTATCTTACTGGAAGAGCATCCGTGGTCAGTGTCAGTGGTAATTCTGTGTAAAGAAATACTTTGTAAACATGAGGTTGTTGTTGTTTATCTCTAGATTGCACAGCACTACAGTAAACCCAGAGTTACTCCTGTGGAGGTACTACCTGTGTTCCCTGACTTTAAGGTGAGCTAGAACTTATTTCACTCTCTCTTACTGACTTCTGTGTGGACGGTTTCATATTACATTGCACAAGCATTGTAGTGCTTCAAAATACATTTACAGATTTAGATTATGATATTTTATACCTTTGACTTTTCCTTAGATGTGGATCAACCCATGTGCTCAAGTCATCTTTGACTCTGATCCTGCACCTAAAGACATATCAGGACCAGCAGGAGTGGAAATGATGTCTCAGGCCATGATCAGGTATTTATAAAGGATGTGTTGTCTGGATATGTTTTGTATTTTTTGCATAAAACTTAAACATGTTGTTTGTACTTCAGGGGTATGATGGATGAGGAAGGAAATCAGTTTGTGGCCTACTTCTTGCCCAACGAGGAAACTCTTCGCAAGCGCAAGAGAGACTGCGACGAAGGCTTGGATTACATGCCAGAGGATCTGTAAGTGCAAATATCACTCAAAAAAAATAATTGAACCGTGATTTTGCTGCACAGAATGATGCACGATAATTGCACTTGTTTGCTTATTTTGTCTTCGACGTTGCATTTAAGTCATTAGTGATTATAATGCGTGTTGTTTTATATTTTTCTTTTAGGTACGATTACAAGATCGCAAGGGAATACAACTGGAATGTCAAGAACAAAGCCAGCAAGGGTTACGAAGAGAACTACTTCTTCATCTTCAGAGATGGGGACGGTGTTTACTACAATGAGCTGGAGACAAGGTAGCTACTCAGAGAAATGCTTTGTTTGTTGCACTCAATGATATGAAATTCTCCCGTTGATGCGAATATTGGCAACTGCTTTGTTGAGATTAAGCATTGTAAGTGTTGTGGCAATGCACCACCACCACCATGACGGGTGTGAATGTCTTTTGACGACTGTTACTGTGACCTGCAGGGTGCGCTTGAGCAAGAGAAGAGCCAAGGCCGGAGCACAGTCCACCACCAATGCTGTGCTGGTGTGTAAGCACAGAGACATGAATGAGAAGGAGCTGGAGGCCCAGGTGAGCTTGTTCTTCATGTCTTGGAGCAGGTAGTGATGCATGTGTCCTCAAAAGAAGGTTTACCTTTAAGGTTGTAGATAATGCATAAAACATAGCTTGCGGTATTTGAATTACTGTAACTCACTGGAGGACAGAATTCAAAGTGTTGGCTGAACACTGGGACGTTGCAAAACCAGAGAGCCCCGGGAAGAGACACTTTTTTGGAGGAATTTGTTGGTAAAACCAAAATTATACTCTTGAGATGTCGCAACAAAAGCACAACTTCCTGGTGTTCCGCTTCACTTTGAATTTTGTCGGTAGAGCAAACCGTTGTGCTTTAACAGCTCGTGGCGATCCATTCAGGCTTCACGGTTAATAAAATGCACAATTTAAAATCTGCGATTAAATCAAGATCAAATATAAGTGGTTCTTCAGTTGCTGAACAGAGTTGGCACTTGTGAAAGTTATATTAATTTAATATAAAACTGAGCATGTGGAAATATATTACATATAGTCATATTAAGTTTTCTTTCCCAACACAACAAAATAAAATTGCTGATAAGAACTGTTGGTTGTTTTTTTTTAAATGCTTGTCGATCACTGATGAATCCCTTCATTGTGACTCTCAGGAGGCTCGTAAAGCTCAGTTGGAGAACCACGAGCCAGAGGATGAGGAGGAAGACATGGACTTGGACAAAGACATGCAGGACTCAGGTCAGTATTCTTTTCCCCTCTACTGCTGGGCCATTTTTTCCTGTTTGCTGAATGTTTAACATGGGAATCTGCCCATTTTTCTTTAGGCGATGACAAAGAGAAGGGCAGCGGCAGCGAGGCAGAGAACTCTGGCAGTGAATCTGAGAGGGAGGATGAAGAGCGGGAACAGAGGGGAGACGACGAGGATGAGGAGGAGGACAGAGGCAAGAGGAGGAGGAAGGCGAGCGCCAGCGGCAGCGAGAGCGGTGAGGACAGGGCCAGGGAGATGCGAGACGAGGAGGAAATCTTCGGCAGCGACGACGACAGCGACGACAACGAGCCAAAGAATTCGGCCAGGAGCAGCGGGGACGAGGGCAGCGACAGCGACGACGACGACGGGGGGAACAGGAGGGACAGTAGGAGTCGCAGTGCCTCTCCGGCACAGAGCGACCGCAGCAGCGACCACTCAGAGACTCGGGCTCAGAGTGGAAGTGGAAGTGAGAGAGGCTCTGATTCCAGCGATGCCAGCGACAGTGAATGAGACCTGTGCTCCAGACACGACGACGACACCGAGACGTCTCCTCTGTATGTACAGCTCAAATCATGGCACTGTTACTCTCTCACTGAGTCTGACATTAGCTTTGTCTTGGGCTGCGGCTTCTTGTTGATTGCAAATGTAAAATTTATGTTAGAGATGCTTTTTGCATTTGGACTGGAGACATCTCCTATGAAATACAGTTTTTATTTGTAGATTAAATCCCCCACACATTAGCTGTTTGTACACCATCACTCTTGTTTTTTTTTCTGTCAGATAGTCGGTATGGGATCATGTAAAAATAATATCTTTTTCCTCTCAGTTTTTGACATGCCATTGTGATACGGCTTTTGAAACCAATAATAAATTGCTGGCGACATTTTGTAACAAACTCTGTGGTCAAAGATCGTTCTTAATCCAATTTAGGGAATCTGGTTTAAAAAGAAGGGGGATAATTATAAACGGTGTTTTGTTGATCCTCTTTAGCTGGAAATGTACAGGGTATCTTTTGATGATGGATTTCAGTGTAGAAGTGACAATACTCAGCTGCGTTCAGTAAATCATTTAATAACAATTACACAACAACTGGCCATCAATTGACACAAAGGTTACACAAAGGCAAGAGGCTGATAATACACAGGGCGCCCGTTTAGCGAAAGAATGCCAGCTGATTCTTGAGCCATTCTTCCGTCAAGTCGTCTGCGTTTCTTGTCTCAAAGACCTCACGGAGTAAAGCGGAGAAAGTCACATTTAAAATCCGAATAACAGTGTGTGAATATCGAATGAGTTAGTTCGGTGTGAAAACAATGATTTGATAATTTGAACAATGAATGAATCAAAACGCACGAGGATCTGGTTCAGATTATATAATTGTCTCATTTTAATGTCATGATTATTAGCTACAGGTTTTACTTGTCCAGATTTCACAGATGAAAAAAAATGTTAGTCTTTTAACTAGCTTTTGTATAAAGTTCTTCATTTAGGTCATTTTACAACAACAACAGGTCATAATTACCTTTGTGAGCTCTGCAGCTTGGACCAGTCGATTCTTGCTCCCTGCATACATCATCTGCTGCTCTGGCTTGCACCCTGTTGGAAAGAAATGGACATTTCATTATGTAGTCCTGTGACAAAACATACTGTCATCACTACACAATTCATTATTTTTATAAAAACAAAAAGGACAATTTTAGATCAACTGCAGATGAATTGTTTTGTTACAGAGAACTGTCGTTTAAGGGGAAGGTTTGTTATGTCACATGAGCCTGTAGCTGCTCACCCATTGGACTGGAGAATATGAAACACAGCGGGTAAGACACTCTGCCATCGGCGTGGATGTACTTGTAGCTGTACACAATGAATGTGTCCTGCTGTCAAGGAACTTTTTGTTTCAGTTTTAAGACATTTCATATATTTATTGCATCATTTTAACAGTTTCCGTAGAGTTTACAAATGCGCTTTATTCTCAAAGATAAATTTCGTCATTCAGTTAGGATATCTGGGTTGCCGCTCTGGAAGTTCATCTCTCAGCTGATCCAGTGAGATGTCCTGAGGGAAAAAAAAGGGTGAGGGTGAGAAGGGATAAATCAGAATTAACTGACAAAAAAATAATAATAAATAAACATACCTCATATTCCTCCTCGAGGATGACCATTTGTTTTTCCATGTCTATTTTCACTAAGGAAGAAGAAATATTATTCAAGGCATTGGGAATATTTATATGACATTTAAATTGAGATAAGTGTGTGATACTTACTTAGTATTGCAGCATTGTTGGTCTCCTTTCGAAATCTGAACTTTTTCAGTTTGTCTTTCAGAGTTTCATCCACTTCACACACAACCAGAGAGCTCGACTGGAAAACATGTGGCAAGAAAAATGCTAATGAAATTGTGTCGGTGTAAGAAATGTAAAAATGTGCTCATGCCCTTCAATTTAACTTTAGTGGACTGGTCTACAGGCCAGAAACGGAAAAGATAAAAAGACGCATCTTCCCAAATACAGTGGTCTCTACCCACCTCGCATGGGTGCATTAAACTTTCATAAAACTATTCTGACATATTGAGGCCAGGAAATGTTTTTGCAGCAATATGCAAGAACGCGGTTTCCTGTGCGGAAGATAAAGGGGGTTGGTCGACTTGTGCCACAAGGGTTAGGTAAAATATATATATATATGCATAGATATACGCGCACACAGGTATATGAATGACAGCGAATCTGGTAAATATCAACAGAAAAGCGAAATCTTTCAAGCAATTGCATCAGTTTCACCCACCATTCTAACAGGATCCTTCTCCGACTTTGTGTCTTCGGGGCGACAGCGCCTTTCTGAAACAGTTTGCGACAGACTGACAGCTACTCTCAGGCTGTCATGTGGTCCTCCTAAGATGGTAAGGGGAGGGCAGACGCACTGCTAGAGCATGCACTGTACTGATGCTGCTTCCTCTTTTTACCAACACAAAATGTCCCCAGTTTGCAAGCTCTGTTGTGTGTCGTATGAAACCGTCTCCATTATAATGCATGTAGGAAGGAGAAGGCGTTGACCGTAAAGCTATGCATTTTTAGTACAGCGACAGAAGAGGTAGAAGTGATAAATCGAGATAAATCTAGATAAATCTATTGTGAAACTGAACACATTTAGTCCCTCCAAACGACACTTTCGCTTCCTGTTAACACATAGGCGTGGACATCAGACAGACAGATATATTCAGATATAGAAAGGGTCTTCAAATCTATGGATCTATCAATCAATCTGTGGTTTTCTATTATTCAACAGAGTAATACCTGTAATTAAAAGTGATGGATCCATGTTTGTAGCCATTTTATTAACGTATTGAAAGCAGCAAAATAAAGAAAAAAATGTCATGTCACTGCTTCACATATGGTTTCAATGCAGAAATGCAACAAATAAGTCACAGAACATTGTATTATTGAAATGCAACACACCATGTGTGTATATATATATATATATATATATATATATATAATATATATATATATATATATATATATATATATATATATATATATGTGTGTGTGTGTTTTAACTGATCATGGAAAGCACGGATCATGTGCCCTACAGTAACCCTGCCGTGCATTATTTGAGCCACTTCCCTTCTCAGCTGAACACATCACTAAACTTTAGTCACACTACGTGGCGTCCATACACAAGGAATCAGCAGCTGTGGCGACAGGGATTTCTTTTCCCGGTGAACAATCTACATTACACTTAATGAAAAACCTACTTCACCGATCTAAAATATTCTCAGATTTAAATTGAGAATGAATTCACTATTTCATTTGACAGAGTTTTGTTGCCTTACCGCTCTCTGCTGGTGAAGAGCTTGGATGTGGTGCCGCTGTGGCCACAGTTGTGGAGAATTTTCTTTGCCATTAATTAAAAGTGAGGATTTAGCAGATTTCTGCTGTCGCTATTTTTAAATATGTTTAGTTTTATTGCATTTGGACAAAATTCAGAACCATTTCGGTGCATGCAGTGGATTTTCTTTTCTTTTTCATTGTTTTGGAGACCAATCAGAAGATACAAAAAAAAACAACAACCAAAAAATCAATTAACACATCATTGGGGCGTCGCTGTTATATTTAACATATTTCACATAGAGTAGCATGCCCAGGCCACTTGCAAATAAATAAACATATTATGAGGTGCGTGTCTGTTTTATCTTCTGTCCTCTGCTGTGTGTGTGTATGAAACACTGCAGACCAAAACACATCATAATAAAGTCTATGAGACGCATGCTTTCTTGTGGTCGACTGATGAGGGTTAGGGATGTGCGTATCCATCCAGAAATATCAATACTTCCGACAGACGTGTGTTTCTGTTTCTTAGAATCGATCTTCACGTCAGAATATCGATACCAAGTCCCCTTTTACAAGAAATATCAATACTTTTATGAATGGGAAATGATAGAGAATGTAGAATGTGAACTTTGTTGTCATAGTTCAAGTTCTGTCAAGTCCTGACCTGAAGACCACTCTGTCAAGTCAGAGCTTGACTGTTCTTATTTTCATTTTTGTTTGAGAGATTTCTTTTTAAATGTGATTTGGTCAGATTTTCAGCTAACTCGTTGATTTTTCAGATTGTCTTTAATTGCTCCGATTAAACAGAAGTCTTATATTTGGCAGCTTGTTTAATTCTTATACAGAAGAATAAATACTTTTTTTCATAATTATATTCACAAATGTTCATTGTAAAAGTCATCATTTCATACAGAAGAAGGTGTATAAAAGTATCAATATCGTTATTGAGATATTACCCAAATATATATAGATTAATATTAGAGATTAGAGATTCTCCAATACGCGGCTCTTGGTATTACTTGGTACTGAATCGAAAGGAAAACATAGTGGTCTCTCATGTCCCTAATGATAGTTGTCAATAGGAGCCTTTTATTTCTAAGGCTGTGGGCGGGACAAAACATTACGTACGTCTTGACGTATGACGCCGTGTCTACGTCGTCCAACGTCAACTCAAACCCGAAGTAGATTTCTCCAGGCGTACACTCCTTATTTTCTGTATTGCAATCAACATTTTTGTACATAAATTCTTTAACATAGTGTGCTTGAAGCTTCAGATGCGTGCCGCTGTAAGGGAATATCCTTAAGGAGTACCACGTATGGGATCGAAATCTACGCTTCTTCCAGCTAAGCTAACGTTACTAGCGCCTACCCTACCGTCGAGCTGGCTATGCATTAGCACTTTAGCCTAGCCCGCTAACCAGTGACAACTGACAAAGGTAAACAACAAAACGTTCCGAGGCCACCTATTGTAAATTGCCACTCAGGTAGCTTTATTTTCCCGTCTCGCTGTAGCCTGTAGCCTTTATCGTCTCCGTTAGCATCGCTGAGACTGAAGTACGGAGCGGTGAAAGGGGGCAGCAACAGCGTCAAGGAAAAACAACGAAAAACAATACAAACCCCGGATCCCTCCTCACACACTAGGCCGAGCGAGCTAACTCCGGCTAACCCGCCGTGTAACGCCTAGCTGCCGGTGTAATGTGCGGCTGTTTTAATTTAGCACACGTCGGAGGGATTAAAACAACCGAACAAGTGTTGACTGACCAGGGCTTAGCTGTATACTTATATTTTATAGGTTACAGGTGCCCTCGTCTGCTGTGCTGGGAGTAGACAGTTTTGACATATAACTAACATTACCCTCGCTGGTTATTAGTGATTATGTCTGTAATGCTTTTTCCCTCAGTAGCGGATAAACCACGTTACTAATAGCTGATGTAAACACACGGCCTCAATTGCCCTTATTCTTAAGTTAGCCTATTTCAGTCTATATTTAAATTGCCTGTGTTAAGATTTATTCGCGTCGTTATTTACATGTAATCTCGTAGATAAACACTTTTAGCACACTATTTTTTTTTGTGAATGACTTGCGTCTTTGTGGTGATTATTTGACTCAAACTGCATGAGCCAGCTCGGCACCAATATTTGAGACGTAATGAAGCGCATTAGTAAAAACGTACCTGGGACACTCTAAATTAATTTGCTGTTGATGAATATTTGTGATGTATCATTTTGTTTTGAACACGTAAGGTGCATGCAAAGTCCATTTTGGTAACGCCAGGAGGATTTTTACATTCTTTGTCACCGCCAAAGTCTTTAGTTCTGTATTGGTTGTGCCATAGTTTCTTATCAATGTGCCATCATGAGAAAATGCCACTTTGCTATTGTCAGTTGTGTTATTCACTTTGTGATTAGGTTGATGATCTATCTCCATCCTCCAAGAAAATCATGGAGTCTTAGCTTGAGCCATTTGGGGGGAAAAAACTGTGTCCCTCAAATACTGAAACACTTGGTTACGATTACAACATTACAGAAATTACTTATTCAGAAATTATCGAGTTAACTACTCGGATATAAATATGTGATTTGGGTGATGAGGATTGCAATAAATTTGGAAAAATTAAGAGTTTGCAATTAATTATGCTGAATAAATATATAAAGTGCAGAATTTTGCTTCGTATGTTTGTTGATTTAATGGGGCACAGATGATGTGATCCTGTACGTGCCAGAATGAAACAAAAAAAAAAGCTGACCAAGCCTTTCCTTTTTTGTGTCATCACGTATCCCAGCTGACAGACACTTTCGGCTCAAGACATCTCCTCGAACATCCACACGGCATCCCTGTCTGCAATTCCTCCTGCACCTGAACCATGTGAGGGCCCCTCGGTCCAGTCTGAGGGGATCCCAGGACTGTTGAAAATACAACCCCGCTGTGCGGGGCTGGACTCACCCTGTCTGCGCCCGAGACAGCAGCCTTTCCAGTAGCCCCCTCCCTCTCCCCACGTTCCTGTTCTCCTTACCGAGGAGACACGCCATGATGTTCCGAGACCAGGTAGGTATCCTCACAGATTGGTTCAAAGGCTGGAATGAGTGTGAGCAGACGGTGGCGCTGTTGTCCCTCCTGAAGAGGGTTTCCCGCACCCAGGCTCGCTTCCTACACATCTGCCTTGAACACTGGCTGGCAGACTGCACCGAAATCCACATCCTAGAAGCTGAGGCCAACAATGCAGGTAGCTGAGTGATTTGTCATCGCATGTAACTGATGATTAATCTATTACTAAACGGAGTTAGTGTATAGTGTTAGTTCTGTTTCTGAAATTAAAGAATTCTTATGTTAAATAATTAACCGCTCCTAATATTCCTTTTGTCCTTTGTCTTTAGCGATTGTCAGCCAGTGGCATCAGGAGCCAAAAGAGAAGGTGGTGTCCTTGCTGTTGTCCCATCTGCCTCTGCTGCAGCCACGTAATAGCGAGGCCAAATGTGAATACATGAAGCTACTGCAGAAGGTGTTGAGTCACACTATTGAGAGTAGTCTGTTTGTGGAAGAAAGCAGACAGCTACTCTCCTACGCACTCATCCACCCTGCCACCACACTGGATGACCGCACCTCTCTGGCCATGTGGCTAAATCACCTGGAGGAGCACCTTTCCAGTGGCTATGCACCCCGGGCTCCATCCAGCCCATACCACCCACGCCAGGGCTCGGATGAATGGCCAAGCTCTGCTGAGGCTCTGGACCCGGGCCTTGCTTGGCATGACAAGTCCTCTTCATCCAGCACGTCTCCAGCGGGCCAGAATGGACACATGCCTTTCCCAGGTGGGATGTCCTCACCTATTAACAGCAATAACACAGGTAATGTTTCTCATTCGTGTTGTGCTTTTTAATAGGCTTGGAAATCGTTTGGTTGGGCCATATAAGATATGTCCATTGTGGCCTTATCACCTCAGTAGTGTTAGTTGTTATTATCTTTGGCATGCAGTTGCTCCCCGTTGTTTCTTATTCATGTATTGTTTCCCTTGCCAGGTCTGAGTGGGCAGATGCAGCCCAGCCCTTTGAAGAAGTCCATTATTCCTTCCAGTCCCCAGGCTTGTGGCACTGAGTGGGTTTGCCAGGACGATACAGGGGGGCGACAGAACTTCATGCCAACAGACCACGCGCCCCTTTCGCCCCAGAGCAGCGTAGCCTCTTCGGGCAGTGAGCAGACAGAAGAGCAGGGATCCGCTCGCAACACCTTCCAGGAAGATGGCAGTGGCATGAAAGGTCAGAGTTCATGACTTAACCCGGGCCGAATGCACCTCTAGCGTTTGGCTCTGGAAAAAGCCGCGTACAGCCAACAGCTGTAGTGATGTAACCCAACATGACTTTTTGGTCCCTCTGTTCTAGATGTTCCTGCATGGTTGAAGAGTCTCCGCCTTCATAAATATGCATCGCTTTTCTCCCAAATGACCTACGAGGAAATGATGATTCTCACGGAGCAGCACCTGGAGTCGCAGGTTTTTAAGTCTTCCTTTTACATACGATAGGGCCCGGATTGGATTGTTCTACACTCCTTATCAATTGTGAACATTATTGTCCTCAGACCTGATGATACATCTCTTCTCAATGAGGCATGAAATTAAACAACGCACCCTACAGTTATATTGAGTCAGTCACACATACAAATGGTGCGATTTTGCCTCTACCCCTTGGCTTTAATGAAACAGATGGTGATTAGGTTTGTTATTTAGTAACTTTATAAATTCCCCAGTGTCCCCACAAGAGAAAACTCGCCTGCGCCTGATGCCATCTTGTTGTGTTCTGTCTCTCCTCTTTAGAACGTCACTAAAGGAGCGCGGCATAAGATTGCCTTGAGTATCCAGAAACTGCGAGAGAGGCAGAGTGTACTCAAGTCTTTAGAAAAGGTAATTCACATGGGATGATGTCCTTTCCTTGCTTAAAAAAATAATATGCAACGGTGTTGATGAATTTCAGCTCATGCTGATCAGAACCACACTTGATTATGCACTTGGTGAAAATCACGTGACACTCAATTCAGCTCCAATGGGAAATTCATGTTCTGCTCGTTGGCATAGAAACAGACTGCACGGGGCTGGGAGGGAATCGGTTACGAGACATTTCAATAGAGCAAATGTTTGTTTTTAATAAAGCTTAAATCCAGATTTACAGCTTCACATTTTCCTGAGTAGCTTCTCCAGCGTGTGAATTTGATGTTGTCACTTCTCAGGATATTTTGGAAGGTGGAAACCTGCGTAATGCCCTCCAGGAGCTTCAGCAGATCATCATCACCCCCATTAAGGCCTACAGTCCACCCAGTGCAGCGCAGCCTGCCTCGGACGCCACCTCCTCCCCTTCGGAAGCCACAAAAACAGGAGCAGATAAAGAGCCGGCCTCAGAGGGCTTCCAGTCCCACAACCCACCCCCCTGTGATGGAGACTCCTCAGTCACACCCATCTCGGATGGCGACATTGCTGGACAGTTCACCCGTGTCATGGGTAAAGGTGAGAATATGATTTGGATATTTCCCTTACATTGGAATTGATTATCAATATTAATTAAAGCAAGGATACTTTATAAATTTCACACAGCCATATTAATGCATGCGTTAATATTAATCTTCTAGCTTGAGTTATGTAAATATTGCTCACATGTACTTCGTGGACATGAATATGAAAACTGTGGCTTCGTTTTTTTTATTCAGTGTGCACTCAGCTGCTTGTGTCAAGGCCCGATGAGGAAAATATCAGCTGTTACCTTCAGCTAATAGAGAAATGTCTGACACATGAGGTGAGAAGCTACCGAGTTTTTTTTTTCTTCTTGAATTTGCTCATTTTATTAAACCCATTTGAGTGTGAAGTGTCATAAATGTGCTGAAGACAATTTTCTGTAAAAACTGCATTTTTTTTTCTTCAAATGGCGATTTAATCGTTCAATTTAAAATTCACAAATTCCACAAGCATCTCCAGAAACTATGCTTAATGCTGTGTAGACATTTGATTCCTTTGTCTTTTTCTTTCTTCCTCTGTCTTTTTGTTCCGTCTGTCAGGCTTTCACAGAAACTCACAAGAAAAGGCTGGTCTCCTGGAAGCAGCAGGTCCTCAAACTGCTCCGCCTGTTCCCTCGGAAAGCTATGCTGGACATGCCTGTTTACCGACAGAAAGGGTGAGACTGCTGGCCTTCCTTTAACTTTGATCTCCCTCTTTAGCAGGGGAGACGTCACACCAGCTGAATGTAACCCTCTCCCTGCACTCATCGCTTCTGTCTCAGCGTTGCTTTGATTCCCGTTCCCTCTTCTCTTTCACGCTCTCCTCCCTTTTGAAATCACAAGTATCATTTCATTCGAAATAGCTCCAGGACTCGAACTTGCAGTTCTCAGAACTGACATTGAGTTGTAATGTTGTGTTACTTTTTTTTTTTTTTGTTTGTTTTGTTACTCCAGCTGGACCTATGGGTCCAACTCCCTCCCCACAGCAGGCTCTGTGAGTGGAGGTGTAGGGCGGCGGGGCCAAAGGCAGTTCCAGATGACCCCTCGCGGGCTCCCCGCCGGGCGCGTGTGTCTTCCTAGTGGGATCGGGGGAGCATCTCCTCGCCACACACTCACTAGTCCTGCGTTGGCAGGCCAGGGCAGACAAGTAAGTATTCCTGTCAATTTAATTCCAATTTTAACATCAGTCTGTCACATGTATAGCTACATTTGACTTTTACAGAAAAAAAGGTGGAAAAAACGGTGGAGAACTACAGAGTCTAATCCATGCACGCCTGACCGTACAAGGGATTTGGCATCCTCTATTTATATGATTATAGAGATTTTATTTAAATAAATAAATAAATGAAACCTTTCCAGCCGGCCTGGTTAATTGACATTTGTGTAATGAGAAGTTGTGTTTTCCTCTGTAGAACCTGTGGTTTGCCAACCCTGGGGGCAGTAACAGCATGCCAAGTCAGAGTCGCAGCTCTGTGCAGCGGACGCACTCGCTCCCTGTCCACACTTCCCCACAAACCATGCTCATGTTCCAGCAGCAAGGTATGGCATGCAGTCGCACGTCTTTTGTTTTTCATTCATGTGGATGTATGTTTTCACCCACAGGCTATTCTTATCCTTGTTAACATATTCTCTGCCAGCTATCTCACCTCCTTTAATTTCCTGCCTACGTTTAACACATTTTATTTTGCCTACATGTTTCTTATCATGGGCTTTATAAATTTGAAAATAAAATAAACCTTTTGAAGCTAAATTGGAAAAAAAAAGGTTAATGGAATGAGGTTATTTAGAAGTGGTGATTTTAGCAGCCTTGCAAGCGAACCAAATTGTGTTTAGAAAAAAAAAAAACAGCTATGAATTGGTCGAATGCCAGAGTACAGAGCTGCTATTGCTCCGTGCCAAGGACAGAATAACAAGACAGCTTAGCAGCAGGTTGCGGTAAATAATCTGTCGCCTGTACAATATACGTAACCTTTTGGTCACCTCGTCTTGTGTCCCAGATGCCACACACAAACATTGCAAATTCACTCGTGGCAGGCAGGTAGACCATGTTTAAAGAGACTCGTCATCGGTCAACAGAGCATTTCTTTTTAAAGCCAAAGACATAGAAACCCAGCACAGTTGCCATGCCTGCAGGTACAGACACTAGCTCCTTTGTGCTTTTTATTTATTAAATAAATATACAAAATGTATTGCAGTTTTAACATATCAGTTGCATAGATATTTAATTCCAAACCAAAGCCTAGAAACCATCACAAGACCACATACCTTATTTCCTTTACATGCAAATCTGCATAATTGCTTTAAACCCGGTGTGCTAGTCATATTTTTGTACAAAAATGTAGGACTTCTGTACACATTGCGTTTCAAGACAAAAATAAATTACTAGCTCAATTGTCTTGGGCTTGGTTGGCCTGGGTACCTCTGTCTAAACGAGGAGTGATACTTCAGTGCATTTTAAGGCGAACGCACACGACTCCCTCTGGGATGGCGTCAGCAGCGATGTCCAACAGAAACAGTCCATGCGGAATGATTCATTAGAAAGCAATTTCTGGACGGGCCCTGTCCCATATACTCTTGGTGTGGCTAATGCAAGTCTGTGGCCTGGAGCCGTCCCTGCTGGGTTCCTGCTTTGTCCACTGAAGAAAATGAAAGAAATGGAGTTCTAACAAAATTAGCGTATACACTGTAAAAAAGTAGTCTTCCATAACAGTTGGTACAATATGAGAAAGCAAAGGACTTTTAACTACTGGTACTGACATGTCTTTAGGCTGAGGACAGGGGTCAGCATGGGCAGCCAGATGGGTCTGCCCCCACAAAACAAACTGTGATTCACTCAGTACGTTTACATGCATGTGAAAAAAAACAAATTATTGCCTTAATCCGACTATAACTGGACAACTTAAGTGTAAACACGTTACTCCGAGTAAAATCTGAGTTCTCCTGATCTGATTAAGACACCCAGATAATGCGATTGGAAATTGATTTTCTCTGTCATGTACATGCTCAATCGGACATTTAAAAAAAAAAAAAAAGACATTTAAGAAAGCCGGTCCCAGTAGAATAAGCTAAACAGAGCCGTTAGAAGAATCACCTGAGGGATAGTTCCCGTCTTATCTGCACTATAATTACCCCGAATATTACCTACACCATTAAAAAAAGTTGTACTATTATCCATCTGGTTGTTGTTTGAAATTCCGGTCCACCGCATGAACGACTCTTGTTTATTATATGACGTAATAGGTCAACAGGAAAGGAGGTCATATTTACATGGTATAAACCCCTGAAAAGACACATATCGCCACCTAGTTTGGTGTTTCCATCAGTTATTCGATTTTCTCCGCTGCATGTAAACTGGAACAAGGACCACATTGAAAGTGGAATTTCTAGCATAGGTCGATTAAGCTGTGCATGTAAAGTATTTCCGCAGTTTGAGCTACAGTAGCTTGTCGTTTTGATGGGACCAGCTTTTTCTCCTCACATGCATCATTGAGCCTTGGACGCTAGTCGTCTCACCATGACAACTTGGCCTTTGGCAAAGTCACGCAAATCCTTTCACAGTTGGAGGATGACAATATGTTCGGTTGCTGCCCATTATTTCTCGCCACCTGAAAGGTGCCATGATAATGAGACATTTGGAGTTATCCACTAGACCAGTAGCTATGACCGGCTGGTGACAACATATGAGCATTTAGGAACATGAAAGAAGCCAAAACTATGCATGATACTGTAGAGATTCCCTTTGAGAGATTTCTGACAACTTTCGTCTTCCCTAAAAGAGCGTTATGAGAAAAAGTATTTTCTCAATGAAGAGATAAAACAGTAGTATCATGACACTTTATTCTTCCTGGGACCCCCAACGATCCCCTTTGAAGCTGTCTACTGATCAGTCATGGATCAAATATAAAACCTGAATAGTGATAATAGGCGTGTTAACTGAAGCTCCTACAGTCAGAGCAGTCAGGTGCAGTTTGCACCAGATACCAGAATCCATTTTAAGTACATCATGACTGACCAATTGCGTTCACATTTTGTTTTGTAAGCAGCAAACTCATAACTAACCATACAACTAAGATGGGGGATAACTTAACCTCACCTCAGTAAAAGTGTCTTTTCATGTGGCTGTGCTGGAAGGACCAATATTGGCTTACAGTTGATTTAAGAATTGCTCATCCAAACAGTTTCACAGTGAATCTTTGCATTTGAACTCGCCGACTTTCATTGTGCAGTAGCCTGAGGAGAAAAGCGATGCGAACGGAACAAGCCACTGCTAAATAATCAAACAGAACAGAAACAGAAACTAGATTTCTATTAGTCGCTTGCTGGGACGTAAGTACTGTGGCAATTAAATAATAGTAGGACTGCTGATAGTTATTCACTATAGCAGATATCATCTAAAAGTACTTAACGTTAGGCTGCGATAAGTTGGCGTTAATGGCTTGATTCTGGAATGACTCCAGCGAATAAGCCGCTGGATGAACACATGCAGACGACGCCAGTAGAGCTTCCAGGTAGCTGGGAGGGAGGCCCGGTTGGGGACGTTTCCTAGAAAGATATAATTCCTTATCATCCATTGGTTGTTTTAGGAGGAGAGGTTGTGGTCACTGCAGTTGACTCATTTTGAGATATTGCTGCAGAGGAAAGTTAGTCAGCCCTTCGGGTGCAGGGGGGGGGCTCAACAGTCTGGGGCCTCATGAGGCTTCTTGTCTAACTGTTGTGAAAGTGTATCAGAAAGCAGCTTTCTGGCAAAATATGAGCACCACTCATCCAAACGACGTTCAAAGTCGACACTGTGCACAGCTACTAAGTGTGAAGTGTATTGGATGTGGAGTTGTTGAGAAGGGATGTTTACTACTGGTACAAACTACTCACACCAGTTGTATGGAGTAGACTCATCATAATTAGTTTGGTTAACAGAACTAGCCAGCACATTTAGTATCAATCTGCTAATTATATTCAGGCCGTCGACTCAGCTAAACATTACATTAATCTTTTTTGCGCATACGCCAGAAAAGGATATTTGTGTCCTGATATCGGAAGTAGAAATGGTGCATTCATTTCATTTGGCCATTATCTACTAAGGGAAAATGCTCTTTTTGTTTCACAGTTACCGTGGAAAATGGCAATCCAAGTATCCTACTATAACCCTCGATGTTTCTGTGAACTGAGAGTGTTTTTACTTTTCCTCAGAATGCCAAGTTCCAGGTGCTGACCTGGAGATCAACCCCACGCTGGAGTCACTGTGCCTCAGTATGACAGAGCATGCCTTAGGGGGTAAGTGTCCTCAGCAGCTCGGTGGAGCTAAAAGCTCTCCGCTAACTAGGCCAGAGACCGGAACCCCTCACACGACTAGGCACCGTCAAGACAGCGAGAGAAAGGATTAAATGAACCGACTGTTCATCGGGAAATGCTACACGTACGACTGCGTTCACACCCAGTTTATTCTATTCAGACAGGGAGGATGACTCTCATCATGTATATTTAATTAGGTATATTTGTGTTTACATTTTTAATAACATTTGAATTATGCAATATGGTCTAGTTGTCATAACATTTGAGCCTTTACTTTGTATTTTGTTACCATCTCATGAATTAAACAGTATATATATACTTGTTGCATAAATTTTGGTAAAGATTCAGGCAATTATTTTATTCTTTGCCAAGTGCATGGAAGGTTATTGGTGGTATATAAAAATACTTTTAAATCAAATCTACAACACTTCTTTCTGTATTGATGTAAACGTACTCAAACTCAAGCTGATATTATATTAAATGCCCAGAAGCACAACAGAACAAAAAAAATGGGGTTGTCCAAATAATAGTGGTACTTACTTTCAGTCAGCAGCAAGGTGCATTTCTCCAGCTCATGGAAGGAGCTGTTACCTCTCCAGAATTATGTCTATAAATATAACATATGTTCATTAGCTGGAATATCATAAAAATGTGTGAACGTCATGCATCGGGTGTACAGATGGAAAGAATTTGTGGACGCATGAAAAGGCATCAGTAACTTTTTGTGTGAACGAGAAAAGACAGTAGGATCCACCATCAGTGAACAAATTGTGTTTAATAACGCGATGTGTCTTACGCAATTGATTTTATGACCGGAAATGTCTTGAACCACTCTTATTTCCACTCTCCCTCTCAGATGGAACAGACCGGACATCAACAATATGAAAAGAAGAAAGGAAAAATACACTTCGGTTGAGGCCTGTCCAGTTCCTCATCACCCAGCACAAAGATATACGTATGCTTCAAAAAACCAGGCAAAGCAGTCACTACAAAATGACAAAAAAACTGTGTATATGTTCTCTAATATTTTTGTACTTTATTATATACAACTAAGTTTATTAAAAATGGAATACAGATGATTATTATATTGCAGGACAGAGAAAACAAAAAGGTGAACTGTGCAAGCTGCTCCATGTCACCTGCAGGACTGTGGCATGATGTGCAGTGGCTCAGTTCGCCGCGGTGAGAGAAAAACAGTAGATTGGTGCTGTCTTAAAGGGGTTCTGCCCTGTGAGTTACTCTTCTTTTCCTTCTGCCTTGGAGCAGGGCTTTTTATCCAAAACAAACTGACAGCCACAGCCCCCGTGCAGCGTGACGCGTAGATTGAGAAAATTTTCCAGCTAGAAGTAAGGCACTTTTAAAGTATCTTTGTTAGGCGCTAAACTATTAGTGGCCCAAGGATACAGTCACTGAGGTTCCACTTGTAGACGGGTGTTGATATACAGAAATGAGTACACTTCCTATCCATATTAGTTGTTCTGTAACCAGTTCTAGTCAGGGCTTGTGTTGGTTGAAACTTGGACGGCTTTCCTTGGTTCTCGTTGGCCTCTTTTGGAGAACGTGTGTTTGTGGCAGAGGCGGTAAAGGGAGAACCAAAAAAAGGTTGAGAGACAGTGTGTAGTTTAACCGTAGGAATACCTTTGGTCTTGGTTGTTTTTTCCTGAACACATAGTCAATGTAGAAGTGACTGTCCTCCTCTAAACTTCTACAAAAGCCAAAGAGAAGGGTTGTGCGATTTGAGAAAGTTATTTGTAGTGAAATGCAACAGAATGGTATTTTTTTTTTTTTTTTTTTTTTTTTTTTTTATAAAAAGAACAGCGGTTTGAAAAATTTACGCCAGCTGCAATTTGTCTCTGTTATTTTATGCCCTACTACATAAATGATGATGAATCTCATTTTGTGCCGAGGATTCCCCAGAGGGGTGAGTAAAGGCTGGTGAGGTTTGTAATGTGTGAGAGCTGATTTGATATTGAATTGATAAAAGCGAGGATGGCAGAGTATTTTCAATTTACACTCTAATGCTGGGTGAGAAAACTAAATGAAACCCATCTCAGCCCTCTGGCCCTCTTATGATTGGCTTTGGAAAATGAAGCCTGATCTTGTAATAAATGCTCTGGAGCGCAGCGCCTCACCCTCGCAGTGCCCTCTTCCTCAAATGGCCAATGTGATGATTTGATGAATCATACTTTTCAAGGTGCTTGACGATGTCCATATTTTTCTGTTTGTGTCTCAGTGTGTTTCAGTCTCAGAACCCTAACATTATCACCTGGTATATCAGTGTTGAATCAAAAACTGTCTTATACAGCCTCTGTCTTTGAATGTGGCAGAGCCGGAGGTGCATGTATGTGTAATATGGTCTTAACTTTTGGATCACTTTTGGTTGCATCATAAGGCAGGGATAACCATTCACATATTATTTCAGCAGAGCCATAGGAGGTCTGTCTAGTAAAGATGGTTATTTACAGATATCTTTTCCAATTGTATTTTTTACTCTCCCTTGATATTGATAACTTATGCTTATTTTCTATAATCGCATGTTTTGCCACACTAATACAGCACTGTTGTAGATAGAGGACATGGTGGTTGATGGCGCCCAAGTGTCACCGACAACTAGAGAGCAGAAAATCTTGCAACTAATGTTGTATGTTTATATCGCCTAAATGTCACTGTTTACATCTCTCTGGGATAATGCCCAATTCATGTTATGTGATGTCATGAATAATCCATTGTCTCACTATGTAACACATTAAAGAACTGAAGCCTTCTCACACGTTGAGCCGGCTGGGTAGAAGCTAAAAACAGAAGTCTTCTACCCCCTAATACATGGACTCCATATGAGTCTCAGTAGATTTTTTTTTTAAATTCCCCCCCAAACAAAACCAGAATGAGGCATTTAACACCTGCTTTGTTTTTTTGGTCATGCGGTGAGGAGAAAGAATTGCTTCTCTGGCCTTGTGATTAAACCGTTAGCTGTCATGTCCTGATGAACTATTCATGTGGTGCCTGAAATGCTCAGCTCCAGCATCCTCAAAATGTTTGTTTTAATAATGGTCTTGAGAAGTATTCTAGTCATGGATTTCTTCAGAGCAGGCTCTTGGATAGATCTGACTTAGTAAAAGCATCACACTCATGCCTGCAAAGGACTTACCAATGCTGGCTTTAAGACTCAGCTATCTTATTTTTTAACTCTTCACTATACTGTGTATCAACTGTGTTATGTTACAAATGGCTCAGATTATCCTTTTCATGGCCTCTGTTGCTTTGGACAGCCTAATTATGACTCCAAGTAGACACAGAGGTACAATGCAGCAGACTTCTGCAAGTGTGTGTTCACAGTGATGATGCAGCAGGGGATGACAATGCTTATCTGAGCCACAAATGATGTGATTATGAGTAAACAGAACACTAATAACAGGCCAAGGAATATGTTTACTCCATGTTTACATTCCAATGATGCATGAAATGAGTTGGGAAATGGACTTCATAAGTTCAGCCTGGTGTATTGTAACATACCAAGCATCCACTAGGAGGTACAGAGCCTGTGTCATTATGGAGACGTCTACCAAGTGGTCCTGAGATCATGTTAATGTCCCTGCCAGGCTTAACTATTGAATTAATGCAGCCAGCTGTAGGCTACACTGCACATATATGTGTCTTGTACAATTTATATTTAATTCTAATAACTCCCCCAGACATTTTCTAATATTTTATGAACCTTTTGCATCACATGCTTACACTCTACTTTTTTACTGTCACTCATATGTGTGAATGGTCTGAATTGCAACATCCGTCGGATCATTGAGACAGTCCAAATAAAGAGGTTCAGTTCTTTTGCAACTTCACTTTGTGGTTTGTTTGTGACTATTTAATGCATCGCATATGAGATACGCCCATTGACAACGGAATAGAAAAAAAGGCAGTCGTTTTTGCTTAATTATTATTCTCTGTGACGTTGCTGACGCCCTTTTTAATCATTTGCTAGAGAGGAAAAAAAGGCAGATGAGTCCTTTAGTTTTTACTTCCGGGTTACACTCCTTCATGCTAACGTGAGCTAGCCGCCTTCCTGTTAACGTCATTAGTTTATCCTAGAAGAAACAAAAATCCCTCTTTTCGTCCGGAAACTTCATAACAACCGTCTGGGTAGGTTCACATTTTTTTATTAAGGCTGTGAAAGTTGCATGTAAGTTTATATAGTCACAGCGAACCCGTTTCCTTCTACAGTTAGCATTTAGCCTGCTTAGCCTTCACGGACACTGTTAACATCTTCAGTTTGATACGTCTCACTGTTCAGAGATGGTTGAGTCCTAATTTGCAAAAGAAATAGGAGATATTAGTGATACACAGGGACAGATAACGATAGCTTTATTAAGGAGGGGGAAAAAAGTTTTTTGTTTGTTTTTTAATCGACCGTTCACAATCTGTCGATCTGTGATTAACAGTGGTTGTTTTTTATTATCAGGACAAAGGGAGGGTGTAGGTTGACACAACAGCCGTTTTATAATACATATAAAAAGAGCGTTTGTTCCGTCAGCGTATTATTATTTTTTTAACTTTCTGATGTAACTTTACAAGTTTGTGAGTTATTTTTGACAGCCATTTTTCAGTATCTTGTAGAATAACTGCTGTAACTTGGCTTACGTTATTGTTGTGAGATACTTTTAGATGACTTTATTTATCCCGATGGCTTTAGCGGTGATTACCTGTCTGGATAAACAGGTTTTTTGTTTGTTTTTTTTTATCTTTGTTAGTCTGACATGATGTGGCATCATCCTCATGATGAACTCCACTTCTATTTATAGACAAACTTCTTGATACAATAACTTTGAAGCAAGGGTCAGTTTATTCCTCAGACTAACAGCCACGAAACAATACAGTGCTTTCATTCACAAACTTGGATGTTGGCTTATAGTAGCTGTGTTGTGTGTTTCATTTTGTTTCCTGCATGCTGTTAATTTGCCTTAAGTTCACTATGAACTCGTGTGAAAAATCATCCAAAGGTTGGATTGGGCGTGTTTATATGTTCTAGGTTTTCTAGGTGTGTTAAATGATAAGGACGACTTAACTTCCACCTCTATCTATCAGTTGTAAATTTGTTTTAAGCAATATTTTAGTTTATCTTTTTTTGCGTTTACTTTTATATGCAACGAAGCTACAGTGACAAAGTAATTTCCCTCGTGGATCATTAAAATCTGTCTAAGTCTAAACAGAGAGTGTGTCACCAGATGTAAGACAGTATGTAACTCGGTGTCATTTCAGCAAGACATATCTGGGCTTTAAGCAGAGCTCTTGTTTTGTTTTCCAGGTCCTTTAAAGTCTATGCGGCCACTATGCACGGACAGTAATAATAATGAAACCTCAAACGAAGGATGTGCATGGGAAACTTCTGCTAAAACATAACTGCAGTCACGAGTCGTCCCTTGGAAACTCCCTGGAGTGGTGCAACTGTTGCCATTTCCTCCCATAATCCGCCATGTCGTTACCAAATGAGTCGGGGAACCGAGGGAAAGATCGAGAGAGGGGGGCCCGTCCCAAGGTGAGGCAGAGTCGATCCGAGGAGAGACGAGATTCAGGCGGCGGACGGAAAGGTGGAAAGGGGAAGAAAAAGGGCCTCGCCTCCCACGAACCAGCAGCGGAGCGGCCCGTCAGCGACGGCTTTGAGTATGGTGAGTTGCTGGGTGAGCTGGAGAGCAGGGACCAGTCTTCCTCATCCTCCTCCCCTCTCAGGGACAGTTGGAGATGGCAGGGTTTGGAAGTTGCCGCCTCTTTACTGGGACAGGAACGGGTAACAGCCAGACCTGGTCTGGGAACAGTTAGCTCTGCTGCAGAGTTGTCTGCACCCAGCGAAAGTGATGGCAGAGGATCAAGCAGCAGTCGCACTCTCAGGCAAAAAATCCAGGATGCAATGGGGCAGTGCTTCCCAATAAAGACACACAGCGCAGCGGCACCAGCTCCGCCTTCACAGGCTCTTTCATCAGCAACTGCTTGTGCCTCCTCGAGGCGGAAGATCCATCTCAGTGAGTTGATGTTGGATGACTGCCCTTTCCCCGTAGGATCCGAGCTGGCTCAGAAGTGGTATCTCATTAAGCAACACACGGCCCCTATTACTCAGACTCCCTTGCTAGATTCTGCAGTGGTGTGCAGTGCCCCAACTTCAGCCATGGCTACGGTGGTGGAGGACGTGGACGACCGGTTACGAGAGCGCAGGCGCATCAGCATCGAACAAGGGGTTGAGCCACCTCCCAACGCAGAGATCCACACGTTCGAGGTGACGGCCCAAATCAACCCTCTCTACAAGCACGGCCCCAAGCTGGCTCATGGTATGAATGACCTGGCCGGGACCGACAGAGCCGCTGTTCATCAGCAGCAGCAGCAGCTTCTTCTCCAAAGACAGCAGCAACACCAACTCCTATTACAGAGCTGCTTGGACACGCTGGACGAGGTGGTGGCCTCAGCGTCGGCCTCTGTTCACCCATGTGACACCGTCTCTGATCCTGTGGTTGACCCAGAGGTGCCGGCCGCCAACATAACCCCTAGAGCCATACTCCCTCAGACTGAGCAACAGAAATCTCACGACGGCTACCGCATTCACACTCAGATTGATTACATTCACTGTTTAGTTCCAGACCTGCTGCAGATCACCAACCTCCCGTGTTACTGGGGGGTCATGGACCGCTACGAGGCCGAGACGCTGCTGGAGGGAAAGCCTGAGG
This sequence comes from Mugil cephalus, assembly GCF_022458985.1. Lineage (NCBI taxonomy): Eukaryota > Metazoa > Chordata > Actinopteri > Mugiliformes > Mugilidae > Mugil > Mugil cephalus. Next base: position 9,095,017 of record NC_061778.1, read on the forward strand.
GCACCTTCCTCCTGCGTGACTCCGCCCAGGAAGACTACCTCTTCTCCGTCAGCTTCCGCCGCTACGGCCGCTCGCTACATGCGCGCATCGAACAGTGGAACCACAATTTTAGCTTCGACGTTCACGACCCCAGCGTCTTCCACGCTCCCACAGTCACGGGACTCCTAGAGCACTACAAGGACCCAAACTCCTGCATGTTCTTCGAGCCCCTTCTGTCGAACCCCATCCACCGCACGCAGCCCTTCAGCCTGCAGCACATCTCTCGGGCCGTCATCAGCAGCTGCACAACCTACGATGGCATTAACATGCTTCCCATTCCAAATGCTTTGAAAAAGCACCTGAAAGAATACCACTATAAGCAGAGAGTACGTGTACGGCGTATGGACACCTGGTGGGAATGAAGGACAACAAAAGAAAAAGACTAAAAGAAACTACCAAATACTTTTAAATGCAACTCTCTCCTAAATGAACTGAACTGAGTTCTCTGTTGGATGTATTAGCCTACACCACACTGTACTTATTTATTTTATTCCTGCTGTCTTAACAATTGTACTAAACCACACTGATGAGGCAATATGTAATCTCACACTCAAGAGTTCTTTGTGCTCAGATTAAACAAACTTATTTCAATCTGTCTCTGAGACCATCCTCACACGCATTGCGTGTCTTTTCAAGTACGAGTAAATCAGCTTAATTATCTGACGATAGGGGGACGCAGTCCTAGTGTGACTGGAGATGATTATAATAGAGCTGTTCATCAGTCACGTGCTGAGAAGGTGAATCTCTTAAAGACAAGGTTTCTTTTGCTGAGGTGCTGGTGGTGCAGCTTGTCAGGAGTATTAATCTTTTTGTTCTTAACTCACCGAGCTGAGGGCTGATTGTAAGAAGTGAGATGTGGATGCTCATGCTACCTGGTCATATTAAGACTATGAGAGGGCATGTAGGAGTCGGGCTTAAGATTCTCACATTTGACTTTTTCTTTGCGGTTAAATTGCACGGAAGAAGGTGCAAATTAAAGAGCGACTGAACATAGAGAAAACCTTGTTCCATCCAGCGGTTTAACCGCTCGCTTCGCTGCAGTGTAAACTCCAACCTCGTCTTATCGCTTTCGGCCCCGATAAGGCCACACCCAATTGCACCAGGATCTGGTTAGATGAGGAATAGACTTGGAAGATTATGACCAAGTGAGTGTGTTTCTGCATGTAGTCGTAAATGTTAATGTCTCCAGCTCAGATTCTAAATCATTCAGCTGCTTTGTGTTCATCCGGGCCATCTGTGGGCTTCCCTCTGAGGTTAAATTGCATGTAGCCTGTGCCAGTGGTCTTCATTAGTTTTGAAGTAAAGGATCAAATGTGGCCGGCGTGAATCACCAGTGAAGCAGCTGCATTATCAGAATGCAAATGAAGAAGCCCAGAGGTGTGTGAACCCTATTTTGCTCAAAATTTGACTGTTGTGCCACCCAGTTGCGTATCCAGCCCTCAGGGGCACGGCCAGCTTTTGTTTTTCTTTTGCATTCAATTGTGATGCGAATATTGAGATCCTGACAGACAACCAAAAAAAAAATTGTTGTTGATCCTGCTGTGCGTATTTGAAAGAGGTAGGCCGTCTCCATGCTAATCTTCCATTCCAGCTGTTCAATGGCAGAATTACCATAATGAAATAGCACTTGTGAATCTAGTAATTAACTGAAAGAGTGACGGGAGAAGGAATGTATTTTGAGCTATTTCCGGGGGTTGATACAGTCGGTTATAGACACAAAAATCTGCAAAGATGAATCGCAGACCTTAAAATACACTGTAAAAATAACAGTCAAGAGGCTAAGACCTAAACTTTAGTGCAAAGAGAGGAAAGAGGATCAGACAGGATAGAGTATATTCTCAAATACTCAAAAACCGGATTAGAGAACTCCTGTTTTACTTTATCACCTGAATTTCTTTGGTAACATCAGTTACTTTGAACCAACACGAGGGTAAGATCCACTTCATTACTATAAAAAACCTCAAATATGCACTTTTATATCATAATTCTAACTATTCTGGATGTACTTTTTTGTGCCTTCTCAGATGATAAACGATTAAACATCTGCATATTTAAATGTACAAATACAATCAGTAAATACGCCCTGAAAAACTCCCACCGCAGCACGAAGAGCAGAATGTATTTCATGCAACACATACTTTAATTTACCTTATTATCTGTGACGTATACAAAGATTAATTGCAAAATTTGCCTCTGTGCCGCAGCCGTTTCGCGGCTGTGTGTGAACAGCATTTTGTATTAATGAGTACGCACGAGAGAGACCACACCGCCAGCCGCCGTGTGGGCTAAGTAGTAATCACAAAAGACAACCGTCCCAGTGTTAATGGGGAAGCGTGGAGAATGAGTCCTAGATCATCTCCTGTGCCACTGTGATGCTGCTTTCTTCCTCCGATTTGATATGCACGATGGAAATCACCCATGACAAGCAGTCATCCGATAATGAGGCTGCCGTAATTCAAACAGCCGTTCCAGAGCGCCTTTTAAGTGGATGCAGAATGCAAAGTCTGGACCTTTGACCTTTGTATACTCGATTAAGTCACAACAAAAACCTCAGCCATGACATAATTTACAGTGAGCGAAGACTTTTGACCTGTCATACGTGCACAAGTGTGGACTCCACTGTGAACCCTCTACACAAGCAATTTCAACTCCCTGACAGCTCAAGGTTTTTACCTTATATCCCCCACCACAACGCAAGGCTTTGAGGTTTGATATTCCTCCCAGACCAGACCCTTCAGTATGAGATGTTTGCGTCTGGACCACGTGTCACGTCAGCCCACTTAGATTCCCATCATTTTTCATCAACGGGACTCGAGCGCTAATTGTAAATTCATGTGAAGGTTCTTGGAAAGGAGCGTGTCATTTGATTACTTCAATTGTTAGCCTTGGAGTCAGTGTAACATTAGGTGGCTTGGAGATGTATATGTATAGCAGATTAGCTAAACTTGCAAAAATATGAAATTTATAAATAAATTATGGGATTGAACGGTCACCATTTTACTCACTCATCTAGTAAGACACATCACTTTTCTAGGAATGTTTATTGTATTATTGCAAAATAAAGTGTAACCAACTCAAATTGGACAGTTAGAAAGCTCCGAAAATAACTCGCAGTTTTAACAAAACTGCACAAATGGGTTATTTTCTCATTTCGTATGCTTCTCCCATTAGTTCAGCATGCTGTAATGCATCGAGCACAGCAGGGGGCTCTAAAGAGCTTCAGTGTGTTTTACACTAGCCGCTCTCAAGCCTGGCTTTTCTCCGTGTGGTGCATTGAGATGGGGGGATTGAGTCCGGTTGCTGCAGCTGGCAGCACCGTGGCACTCATCATACAGGTATTACAGGCCCTGAGGGGAGGAAAAGAGGACTTTTCTTTTCCTGGATCAACAGGCCCAGAGGGACAGGATGCTCGAGCAAAGCAGAAAGCTCATTGGATACACATACTTAGTGTGTTTGTGCCTGTTTGGGCCTCTTTTTTCCCTTGCTTCCATCAAGGGAAAAGATTTTCCTCTGAGCCTAATCTCTACAGTTGAGAATCATGGGGGTGGAGAATAAGCTTGGGATGTTCACAACACCTGGGGACAATTACTTTCCCAAATAATCTTCCGGTCATAATCTAACAAATGCCTTAAAAGGTTTTGACATGGCACAGATTTATTCGAGACTGGAAATCTGTCCTTTTTTTTTTCCCCCTTATTTTTTATTTATTTTTATTTTTTTAGATCTACGCTGTTGGGTGCTGTATGTGGGCCAGTATAGCTTGTAAACCAAACTACCATGAGATCCAGTACATATCTGGGCCATTAATTCAGGGGAGGGTGTATCAAACTGATTTCAAATTCTTGCAAGATGCGTACAGCTAGACGTGATTCTTCTTATCCGCCCAGAGAGGAAGGACATATTTCTGTGACAGAGGAAACACTGCAGCTCAGAGGGAGAGAGGGGAGAAAGAAGGAGTTATTTTTGGTCAGTAAACGAATCCAGCTGAATTCCAACCTTGAACATGAATCAGAGCATGTATCAGAGCAAACCAAGTGCCTCATGTCAAAGCCAGGTAAGTAATTCCTGAGATATTAAAGTTCCCATTCTTAAAAGTGTCTCAGTTCCCAGCCCTTTATTGGGTTACATTGTCACACAGAGGCATATGTTTGATGTTTGTTTCCCTGCAAGCAAGCCTTTGACAGCACAATAACTCCTTTCCTCTTTCTATGTGAAATCCAAATGCACTCCTGTTTCTTGTGTACAGGGAGGCCTTTGCTACAGGAAATATAAAAATCTGTCAGTATTCTAATTTGAAGCTGGGTTTTTTTTCCCCCTTACAGTTCAGCCTCTTGCTTAGCCCATTTTCACTCAACTCCATTCGGACATGTTGTTGACGGAATAATAAGGGTGTTCAGCATGTTGCAGCTAAGCCAATGGATACAACACAGATCGATGGGATTGCAGTGTAAATCACACACAACAGCCCATATCCGGGGCTTAAGCCAATGAAGTCATTAACCAACCAGCCGAGTAATAACGCAGCGATATACTACGGAAAAATTATGACGTTCGATTGCATTTAAAGCCTGGCAAATTCACATCTAATGCAATCTGACATTGAAATGTAGTTGTAATATGCCTCTTAATGTATTTGTACAAACAGCCTCCAATGCAGACGCAGATAGCACTGATATAATTATAGATAAGCAGTGTTTGTTTGGAGGAAAATGCTTAATTGTAATAATCCTTCAGCATCCTTCACTGTGTAAAAAAAAAAAAAAAAAGGGATCATGCATCATTGATAAAAGGTGGCGGAAGAATATATAATTGCACACATGATAAATTAAATTGTATAACACCTGCGCTCTGTGACTAATTACGCAGTTGCACAACAGTTGCATTGGCCAGTGTCACAGTGGAAAAAGTCCAAATGATAAAGGAATGTGTGGACCCTGCCAGCTAGTTATTGTAAGAGTCATTCATCATAATGGGCGCATTTTAGACCCAGTGATATTTTTATTTCAGCATATTGTCAAGCGAGTGGACATGTTTAATTTGCAGCAAAATATGTCAGTGGAGGCCAGATCGCCTAAATTATTTGGCCCCTGAGCAAATCGCACAAACACACAGATCAGTCTTCTGAATGAATCCTGTGGGTCTTGCTCTACTGCACGAATCGCCAACGTTTTTCAGGCCGTGGACCCCCAAAATGATGGAGAGATTAAGTGGTTTTAAGTGATACTATCTGTGTTCTGTATTAAACTCAACCCAGTGCTATTTATAAATATACATGATTATCATCATTTTGCATCCAACATTAAGCTAATCAGATAATGCACATGTTCAAATATTCATTGGAACATTCAATATTCATGTGCAGCAGTAGGATGGCGCCGTAAACATAAGCATACCTGTTTATAAGCATAAAAACATACATGCAAACACGGGATTTCACCTGGGGACGGAATAGGCTCTCTTTAAATTTGTGGGGGAAAATAATATATATAAAAAATATTTAATCAACCAAAGACTTTGCCCCCTGCAGTACCTCCACAGACCCCATAGGGGTCACGGACCCTCTGTTGAAGACCCATTTTCTACAGTGTTATAAAAAACATGTAAGTAAATAAGTATGTGTAATAAGAGGCTTTTTTAAAATTCATTCATTCATTCATTCATAAAGTGGGCTATGCTTTTGCTGGTAATCTTTGAGTCTGTAATATCTAGTAATCCAATTTATGTCATTGGTTTACGTGTCTCTGTCACCATAGACTGTACTGTCGTAACATTATTGTTTTACATCAGAATACCAGATGGCGATATGATTGATGGAACAGAAGCTTTGAAATTTACATAAAAAAGAGACACATGTATTTTTATCACTTGATATGATTTATATGAGACAGCTGTGAGCCTTCAGTTAGGTGCTCTTAACGTCATCAGCAGCGGTGTCATTGAGTGCAGCGAGCCGACGCAGTGAAGCTGAACTCAGTCATCTTTAGTCTCTTAAATATTTCTGCCGCTATTTTTTATTTTTTTTTGTGCACCATTAAGCCATGGATATATGTTGCTTTATCATGTAGAGAGGTTATTTTCTTTATTGTCAAATTCAAATCACATTTATACATTCAAGTGTAAGTGAGAGATACTCTATTTTTTTGCCCAATTTGTCGCTGCTTTTACAGCTAAGTGTCCATTTATATGTCACAGTAACGTCTGATTAGTTTTGTTTGTCATAAAATAAGATGTACTTTACAATACTGCAAAAATATAAAAGCCCATTTCCATCACCTGCCTGCACCAATGTGCTGTAGCGTAGACTACATTAATAAAACTGTAAAATAAAGAAATAAATAAAAAAAAAATGCAGATGTTAAGAACAGAAGGATTTGCTGTTCCTGGCGAGAAAGTTTAGATCTTGTGGTTTTAATCGTGACATTTCGCGCTGCAGATTACATGAAAAACAAAATAAAGTGAAAGAAAGAGATTTTTTATAGTGCTGCCCTGGCTGCTTCTTCCTGAGCCAGAGTTGGTATATCGCACAAAAATATTATTATTTTTATATGAATAATTCAATAATTCAAATAATCTGCAGCATGCATTTATATGTGTCAGCACAGGTTAAGCACAAACACAATTGATAATTTTATTCATGCCCTGGCCCTGCTCCATTTAGGTGGGCCTGGGCCCTGGTAATGTGGACTCTGGCTCACTGCAATGGTTGTAACAGACTAAATGCAATGGGGCTGTGATTAAGTTAAACAGCTGCACCTGTGTTGTTCACCCTGCTTTGGAATTTCAAAATGGCTGCCGTGAAGAGGGCCCAGCTCAGGTGCCTGGAAATGTCTTCAACACATTTTCACATCTAAAGTGCTGTGAAAGTTCTGCTGAAAATTTGGACTGCAGCTCGCTAATTATCTTTGAGGAAAAGCAGAAACAACAAGTAGCATTCAAGCTACAAACAGGAAGCAAAGACAAACAAGAGGCCAACACCTGTTGCTAGCAAATGTCAGGCTAACTATATTAACTCAGACAGGTCATGTTAAGTTTGGAGTAGAGTTTGCTCACCTCTCACATATGGACTGACAAACGGCAGACTTGTAGCCACGCATGATTAACACAACAAGAAGACAGCACTTCACCTCTCTGCAAGAAATATCCAGCACGGGCAGAAGCTCAGAGGACAATGGATAATTTAAATAATGGTACTCTGAAGAAGGTGTACCATATGATGAGACAACCAGAAGCCCACTCAGATCATCCCAACCACCTCCGGCAATACCTGGGGATTCCTAAAACGGAGTAAGTACGTCTTCTGAAATTCTGTATCACTTCGACGCTGCCGCGCTGCTGTATGCTGCTTTTATCCTCCGGCTTGAGCTCGGTTTGTGTGATTGTTTGGAATTAGCTATGGTTGGTAGAACACCTGCTTCGTACATGCACTAAGCTGTGTGTGTGTCTGTCAGCATATTGTTCCGGCGTACAGTACTGGTGCAATTAGCTTCTTAGTAGACTTGGGAGAAATGGTACAATTAAGCCCTTACACTGTCATTCAAATGTGCAAGCAGTTTTCAAATCATTGCAGCACTGTCAACAGCTGTAAGGACAAAAAAAAAAAAAAATGGCAGTGCTTCCCCCCCCTATTAGCTGTCTGCTTCTTGAGTGACTGTAGAGGCTTTAGGCAGAGTTATTAGCTCAAAGTAGCCTCTGTTCCGTTGGCGCCCTTGTCAGAGAGAGTGACACGTGTTAGGGAATGAGCGCGACCAACTGCACAGGTTCAGATAGTGGAAAGAAAAGGCACGGTGCATCCTAACAGGTGACCGAACATGTCAGGTTGGTTTTTCTCTCCGGTGATTGATGTGTATATATTTTTTTTTATCCCTCATGTCAGTCACAGGCTGCGATAATTTATTTTTTGTTTTGTTTTTCCCTCTGTGTTCCAGTTAATATTCATATTTCTCAAGTGTACTTAATAAAACCTAGAGGGAAAACAGTCCCAGCACGATGAGTGAAGTGATTTATGAGACAAATGTGCCAACTCAACTTCTTTCTCCAAGTGAAAAAGATGCGCAGGCACCAAGTGGATCCGTTTAACTTAGATGGACAGCAGATGGTCCCATCATAACGCTGGCATTTGTTGTTGTTGTGTTTTTGTTTCTTTTATTCCACTTATTTGTGTAACACTGCTACAATGAAAACATCTCTGCCGTGTTTCCAAACTGTGAGAACACTGTGAAACGTGTTAGCCACCGCAAACTGAATTCGCCTATGAATCCGACGGCATGAGTACGTTCCAATTAATTATATTCGCAGGGCATAGCAGTCCACAGTGTAAACCAGCATGGATCTGACATTCTGTCTGAAGTCGCTTTGGTGTCAGCCAAACACTCGGTGGTGAGCAGTAATTTGAGATTTAGGCCAAGTCGTCATCATACTGCGCGATGGTGTTGACTAGGGCTGAGTATCGTTTATAAAAATTCCAATACCAGTACCAATACCAGTACACTTAAAAGGATACCCATACTGATTTAGTGCTTCATTTGATTCTTTTTCTACTTCAGGCCAAGGATCCTCAAACTGATGGAGAGATTAAGCAGGGACCCCCTACCCACTATGTGTTCTATATTAAATTCAGCCTAGTGCTTTTAAATGTGCATTATTATCATTTTGCATTCAATGTTAAGATCAGATAATACACAGGTTCAAATATAACATACCTATATATACCATGTTAACTTCTCTTCTGCTAATGTTGCAGCGTGCTTCTGGGATTTCACCTGGGGACTGAATAGGCTGTCTGCCAGTTGACCTGAGAGAGTCACTGTGTAATATGCTGCTTTGTGATTGGCTCAGCAGCGATAGGGGCGGGGCCTACTGTTTACGGGAAGCTTAGATTGACAGGTCTCAGCTAGTGTAGCGCTCTGCGTGAAATGGTGTGACAGCTCCTGTATGAGTGAATGAGTGAAGCGCTGACTGAAAGATGACACCTTTTACCGTCATTTATCTGTTTACTAAAATATGTTGGATGTTAAAGAAATTTAAATTTGTGGGGGGAAAATTGTGGGTCAAAATTTAAAAATAAGTAAATAATAATATATAAAAAATGTCTAATCAACAAAAGAGTTTGCCCCTGCAGTACCTCCACAGACCCCCTGGTGGCGCAGACCCCCTGTTGAAGACCTATGTTTTACTTCTTTCATGTGAACAGGAAGTTGTGTAAATGTCACCACTCCTCCACCTTCAAAAACATTTTGAAACATTTCACTAAATAGTATTATTATTATTAATAACTGTTATTTGGCCTGTGTGATTTTCAACATAACAACTACGAACTAATGTTCTCTAACACACACAGCTGCCTGCTATAACATGCCGAAAATGATTTTCTTGACAATAAATGTTTTAACACACAAAGGATGAGTACAGTTAGCCTGGTAGTCATTTATATATTACGTGAAGTTATCGACGGTTGCGCCATGTCATGTTGAGAAGACGAGACACAGTGCAGTTCTCCACCCTCCAGTTTCCTCTGTGTTTGATGAGGTGCTTTATCAGGTTGCTAGTCTTCCCTGAAATAATCTTGCCGCATTTTATGCATTTACTAGTACCAGCAGGCGTGTGTAGTTCAGCCATACTTTTGAGTGTTTGGGTGGCATCTCAGAACAATGAACAGCTTTACCGCTGTACAAACTACTGTTTTTGCGATGGTGGACCAAACCATAGAAACAGTCTTTTTTATTTTTTGTAGATCTGTGTACAAAAAGAACCAATTGAAGTAACCATTCGACAGGTAGTTTTGATACTACTCGGTACTGGCTTGTTTCGGTCTGTACCGATACCCAGCTCTGGTGTTGACAGATGTCTGTTGTCTTATCAAAGATTTTGCCGTAACACTTGGATATAGATAGATTATAAATATAGTAATTAGTAGTTTGAAAACCTAGGAGGCTGTGGGGACGAGATGATAGTAACTTCATGCTGAATTTGATGGCAACTGGGAATTCAGAAGTCCAGATCTCAGACAAGGAAAAACCCATTAGCATTTAGCGGTAATACCACAAATTCAAAGATATGTTCAGCCCCGACTTCGGCCTTTTCATGTCATTCGTTATCCACCTCATCTCTGCCACCTCAATCCAGTCCCTTATGTTATTGTAGATCTAATCATTTAATAGACATGCATGTAGTGTCTCACAGTATGTCGATGCCGTAAGATGCTTTCAATGCTACGACATGGAAAGTCAAAGCTTAGCATGCTAATTACCTAATGCAGGATATGCGAAGACACAGTGAAGGGGAGTGGCTGCTGGAATTTTATTAACATTTTCCTCAGACATATTATAAAATTATGGAGAAAACACTGTAGATTCAACTCCACTACTGGAATCATTTATGTCCTACTAGGCTTTTGAGTATTTCTGCACTGATGTTTTACACTGCGACATTTCACACTATAAAAGCAGAGGGGAAAATAATCAAGCGCTTGATGGATGAATTCAATTTAAGTGCTTTACTTTCCTGCAATTGTGCACGTCAGGGCCAACATTTCTGCCATTCATTTACACCTATGCTTTTTCTGCCGCGAAAAGTCCATATGTCTGCTATGAAGAATCCATATTGTACATTTAGAGTACAGCTGGAGCACCATGTCTTTCAGAGGGGTTTTCAGTAATCCTGATTAGCCGATCAGACCTCCTCAAGTGGAAGTCTTTTGGAGCAACCAAATGAAAACGGTGTCATTTTTTCCCGCCCTATGAATCCAAAAGAAGGTTGGAAGGGAGACGCCGGTCGAAATGTGATCTGTAGACGCTCCTGGGAGGAGGCACAGCCAGTCAGAGCAAATGCAAACGTCTGTGTTGATGGACTGTGGGTGTGTAGGAACGGAGGCAGGGAGGTGTTTAGTGCTGACAAAATAATTGATCTGTGTGATGATACTGTGAGGCAGCCAGATTTTAGAGATGTAAATTAAAATGTAGTGTGTGTGTGTGTGTGTGTTAAAAGCTACGTTTGCATGAAGATCACAGCACAACATCCAGGAAAGAAAACTGCTTCAAGTCTGTTAAAAGAAATCCAAACAGATCAGTAATATTGAACCTGGCCGCGCATTCGGGTTAATGGAGCTAATGATTTACTTTATATTTGCATAGGCAAGCGAACAGTGGGATTTAATCCGATAATAATGTTTGCATTTTGTGCAATATTTAACTGGAAACTGGCATGGGGTCCACGGGATCGGGTTAATGTAATCATTTTGATTGGTTCTAGCTTGATTTAATCAAATGTCACAGTTCTTATCTAGATTTTATTGCCGTATCAGCTGGTGTCATGAAATGAGGATTGCAGTTGCGGAATAAATTACCATAAAGATGTGTAGTGGAGAGTCAAGGGCATAATTTAAGGCATCCTTTAAGTTTTATCCTACGTGTTTATGTCATAAAAACAGTGGCAGATGATGTAATGCTTTGGTTTTATTGTCATCCTCTACCTTCAATTCAGTCGGTTTCAGTGGCTTTACCACTCTAGCATATCCGCTTCTTTAAATTCTGGTTGGAGAATAAAATCAGTTTGGTTCGTGAGGTAAAATCTTAACAGCGACCTTCTTCCCTTTTCCTAAAGTAACTACAATGAACACTGAGTACATGGAGACAACCATGACGTTGAATTTGAAAGAACAAATTAGGGGGAAAAAGTGGACCAGTGCACGATTTTGTTGAAAAGTCAAGAATAAAACTCCTGAAAGTATTCTGCAAAGTACAGCCCGCACTACAATAAAGTACCACTAAATATTTGTCATGAGAATACAATCTTATTTCTACTATAACAATATATGATAGGTGGTTCATTTCAGCTTGAAGAGACTTTAAAACTGTCACAAGCTCCTTTGGTGTACATGAGCAGAGCATAGCTATTTCTGAACTGCTTTACTACCTGTAATTAAGGAATGATAGCAGTTTTTCAGACTGATGATATTCTGTGTCGTCTTTGCAGTGTCTAATTAAGTTCATTTTACACGAAAAGGGAACAAAAAAAGCCTTAAGATCATCATCATCTTCATCGTCATCATAAGCACTTTGACAGTTCTCTTCCCACTACTGTCAAAATAAATCCTTTTCGTCTCTAATGGCTGCAAAACCCATCACAAACCTCTCCAAACATCCCAGAATAACCAAGTCTTGTGTAAACTTAACATTTTAATTCACAAAGTGGGAGCCTTGAAGATGATTAAGCCACAAGTATTTTAAACTTGTGTAAAGGACTTAACGATATTTTCCAGCCTCTCTCCTGCTCCTGCTTCGTACCAGTAATGAAAAACATCACAGCTACTATCAGGAGGGAAGACTTTTTCGACTGTTTACTAATTTAAGGTGTGATTTCCTCTTTGCCTGGATGCTTTCCCGTAACACGAAAGACACATCACCCCCGTGACTCCTCGTTTCCTCCTTTTAGACGGCGGTGCACCCGTTCATGGACGAGTCTACTGTGATATGTCCAATTATCATATGTTGTGTTGTGGGGCTTCTATAGCTCCTCGGTATTTGGCAAGTATTTTCTGTTTTTATTGCCGGATAAAGTTATAAATCTTATTTGCTGCCTTATTTTTGATTTATAGGCACTGTTTGCTTTGAGGAGAGCTCATGCATTCATTTTTATGAATTTTCTCCTTATACCACATCACCTTACTATGGGTCTGTGTGCAAAACTGCAACCCAGGGCCCTATACTATTCACTCGAGGCCATTGTACTTGTTAATGTCTTACACGGCACCATAGGGGGAAGATCTTATTTTTTGCACTAACCACTGAACCACTAGCTGAGGCCATCAAGAATCACTGCAATGCTTTAACAGTCCGCATAAAACCTGCTGCATGGAGCAGATTGTGCTTTATGCTGATGATCATTTTTTTTACTGTCCAAACCTGAGGAATCCATACCAGCCTTAAAGTCAGCCACACGAGCTTTTGGTTCAATCTCGTAATACAGAATGAATATTGGGAAATCGATGGATGTAACAGGGTCGTGTTTTCTCCGCCAGACTTCCCCTCCTCTCATCAGAGTTGCCGTTCTCATGGAATGCCCCAAGACTGGAAAATAAAACCGTTTGAGGCTTAATTCAAACACATAAGTGCTTTGAAGGCTTTAAAAGTATCCTGACAGATAGTCGCCCATTTCATGGTTGAGTTGAGTAAATTTGCAGCTTAACTGGTCGGTGGACGCATACAATCACACAGTGGTAATTGTAGTTAGACTTAGTAGACTTATTAGTTTCTGCTTTATTTCTTAAATTATTTTCGTCTTCAGCTGCAGCGTGGTTAGGCTTAGCCAGGGGAACAAAAAAAAAAGTTTGATAGGTTTAAAAAAGATCATATTTGTGGTTAACACAGGTCCTTTCACAACATTAAGTGTTAGAAAAAGCTTCTTAGGTATGAATAGCATTATTTTGCTCCAAAGCATTTGTACTTTACATTTTTATTATCATTTATTTGGATGCCTTTAGATGTTTTAGTCACCTGTGTATTTTTATTTATTTAGTTTTGTAATTATTGTTTAATGCTGCATTGTATATATATATCTGTGTGTATGAGAGGAAGATATGCAGATGTGTGTTTGTGTGTACCTTCTTTGTGGAGGTGGGTAGTTGTAAGGTATAATTATTTATAGGTTTAAGAGGGGAGGGTCACTTATAAGTCCTTTGGGCTTTTTGAGCTTTCCTGCACATCTTTTTAACATCTCTTTCCTTATGAAAGAACAACAATAAATTCTTTCTTTGTTAAATGTTTTTCCATCAGTTATGTGTATTTTTTTCCTTGCCATGTAAAGCCTTTTGTAAATATGACTTGAACAATGCTATATATGTATATATATATGTATATATATGTGTATATATATGTGTATATGTATGTATGTATGTATATATGTATGTATATATGTATGTATATATGTATATATGTATGTATGTATATATGTATATATGTATATATGTATGTATGTATATATGTATATATGTATGTATATATATATGTATATATATGTGTGTGTATATATGTGTGTGTATATATGTGTGTGTATATATGTGTGTATATATATGTGTGTATATATATGTGTTATATATATATATGTATATATATTATGTGTAATATATATATTGTATTTATATATATATATATATGTGTATATTAAAATATATGTATATATATATTGTATATATATATTATATATGATATTATATATATGTATATATATATATGTATATATATATGTATATATATATGTATATATTATATATGTATATATATAATGTATATATATATGATTTATATATGTATATGTATATATGTATATATGGTATATATATATATGTATTATGTATAGTATATATTGTATATATTGTATATATGTGTATATATTTTGTATATGTGTATGTATATATTTGTGTATGTATATAGTGTATATATTTGTGTATATATATGTGTGTATATATGAATGTGTATCTAATGTATTTATATACATGTATGTTTATATAAAGGTTATATTACATGTATATTTATATACATGTTATCTACATGTATTATAACATGTATTTTTATATACATGTATTTTATATACATGTATATACTACATGTATTTTATATACATGTATATTATCATACATGTATTTTATATACATTATTTTATTACATGTTATTTTATATACATGTATATTTATATACATGTATTATTACATACATGTATTTTATATACATGTATATTTATATACATGTATATTTAATACATGTATTTTTATATACATGTATATTTATATACATGTATATATACTACATGTATTTTATATACATTATATTTTTATATACATGTATATTTATATACATGTATATATAATACATGTATTTATATACATGTATATTTATATACATGTTATATATACATGTATATTTATATACATGTATATATACATGTATATTTATATACATGTATATATACATGTATGTATATATACATGTATATATACATGTATGTATATATACATGTAGATAAATATACATGTATGTATATATACATGTAGATAAATATACATGTATGTATATATACATGTAGATAAATATACATGTATGTATATATACATGTAGATAAATATACATGTATGTATATATACATGTAGATAAATATACATGTATGTATATATACATGTAGATAAATATACATGTATGTATATATACATGTAGATAAATATACATGTATGTATATATACATGTATATAAATATACATGTATGTATATATACATGTATATAAATATACATGTATGTATATATACATGTATATAAATATACATGTATGTATATATACATGTATATAAATATACATGTATGTATATATACATGTATATAAATATACATGTATGTATATATACATGTATATAAATATACATGTATGTATATATACATGTATGTATATATACATGTATGTATATATACATGTATATAAATATACATGTATATAAATTATACATGTATATATACATGTATATATATATACATGTATATATACATACATGTATATATACATGTATATATACATGTTATATATATACATGTATATATACATGTATGTATATATACATGTATATAAATATACATGTATATATACATGTATATAAATATACATGTATATAAAATACATGTATGTATATATACATGTATATAAAATACATGTATGTATATATACATGTATATAAAATACATGTATATAAAATACATGTATATATACATGTATATAAAATACATGTAGATATACATGTATGTATATATACATGTATATAAAATACATGTAGATATACATGTATATAAAATACATGTATGTATATATACATGTAGATATACATGTATATATACATGTATGTATATATACATGTAGATATACATGTATATATACATGTATATAAAATACATGTATATATACATGTATATAAAATACATGTATATAAAATACATGTAGATATACATGTATATAAAATACATGTATGTATATATACATGTAGATATACATGTATATAAAATACATGTATGTATATATACATGTAGATATACATGTAGATAAATATACATGTATGTATATATACATGTAGATAAATATACATGTATGTATATATACATGTAGATAAATATACATGTATGTAGATATACATGTAGATAAATATACATGTATGTAGATATACATGTATATAAAATACATGTATGTAGATATACATGTATATAAAATAAATGTATGTATACATACATGTATGTATGTATACATACATGTATGTATATATACATACATGTATGTATACATACATGTATGTATGTATATATACATACATGTATGTATACATACATGTATGTATACATACATGTATGTATACATACATGTATTTTATATACATACATGTATTTTATATACATACATGTATGTATACATACATGTATTTTATATACATACATGTATGTATACATACATGTATTTTATATACATGTATTTTATATACATACATGTATTTTATATACATACATGTATTTTATATACATACATGTATTTTATATACATGTATTTTATATACATGTATTTTATATACATGTATTTTATATACATACATGTATTTTATATACATACATGTATTTTATATACATGTATTTTATATACATGTATTTTATATACATACATGTATTTTTATACATGTATTTTATATACATGTATTTTATATACATGTATTTTATATACATGTATTTTATATACATACATGTATTTTATATACATACATGTATTTTATATACATACATGTATATATACATACATGTATTTTATATACATGTATATATACATACATGTATTTTATATACATGTATATATACATACATGTATTTTATATACATGTATATATACATACATGTATTTTATATACATACATGTATATATACATACATGTATTTTATATACATGTATATATACATACATGTATTTTATATACATGTATATATACATACATGTATGTATACATACATGTATTTTATATACATACATGTATTTTATATACATGTATGTATACATACATGTATTTTATATACATACATGTATTTTATATACATACATGTATTTTATATACATGTATGTATACATACATGTATGTATACATGTATGTATACATGTATGTATACATACATGTATGTATACATACATGTATTTTATATACATGTATGTATACATGTATTTTATGTATATGTACATGTATATATACATGTATATAAAATACATGTATGTATATATACATGTATATAAATATACATGTATATATACATACATGTATTTATATACATGTATTTTATATACATGTATATTTTATATACATGTATATTTATATACATGTATATATACATACATGTATTTTATATACATGTATATATACATACATGTATATATACATACATGTATTTTATATACATGTATATATACATACATGTATTTTATATACATGTATATTTATATACATGTATATATACATGTATATTTATATACATGTATATATACATACATGTATATTTATATACATGTATATATACATACATGTATATTTATATACATGTATATATACATACATGTATATTTATATACATGTATATATACATACATGTATATTTATATACATGTATATATACATACATGTATATTTATATACATGTATATATACATACATGTATATTTATATACATGTATATATACATACATGTATATTTATATACATGTATATATACATACATGTATATTTATATACATGTATATATACATACATGTATATTTATATACATGTATATATACATAGATGTATATTTATATACATGTATATCTACATAGATGTATATTTATATACATGTATATCTACATAGATGTATATTTATATACATGTATATCTACATAGATGTATTTTATCTACATGTATATCTACATAGATGTATTTTATCTACATGTATATCTACATGTATTTTATCTACATGTATATCTACATGTATTTTATCTACATGTATATTTATATACATGTATATATACATACATGTATTTTATATACATGTATATTTATATACATGTATATATACATACATGTATTTTATATACATGTATATCTACATGTATATATACATACATGTATTTTATATACATGTATATCTACATGTATATATACATACATGTATTTTATATACATGTATATCTACATGTATATATACATACATGTATTTTATATACATGTATATCTACATGTATATATACATACATGTATTTTATATACATGTATATCTACATGTATATATACATACATGTATTTTATATACATGTATATCTACATGTATATATAACATACATGTATTTTATATACATGTATATCTACATGTATATATACATACATGTATTTTATATACATGTATATCTACATGTATATATACATACATGTATTTTATATACATGTATATCTACATGTATATATACATACATGTATTTTATATACATGTACATATACATAAAATACATGTATATATACATGTATGTAGATATACATGTATATAAATATACATGTATGTATATATACATGTATGTAGATATACATGTATGTATACATACATGTATATAAATATACATGTATGTATATATACATGTATGTATATATACATGTATGTATACATACTTGTATGTATACATACATGTATTTTATATACATGTATGTATACATACATGTATGTATACATACATGTATGTATACATACATGTATATATACATACATGTATTTTATATACATGTATATATACATACATGTATTTTATATACATGTATATATACATACATGTATTTTATATACATGTATTTTATATACATGTACACATACATAAAATACATGTATATCTACATGTATATAAAATACATGTATGTATGCATACATGTATGTACATGTATTTTATATACATGTATATATACATACATGTATTTTATATACATGTATATATACATACATGTATTTTATATACATGTATATATACATACATGTATTTTATATACATGTATATATACATACATGTATTTTATATACATGTATATATACATACATGTATTTTATATACATGTATTTTTATATACATGTATATATACATACATGTATTTTATATACATGTATATTTATATACATGTATATATACATACATGTATTTTATATACATGTATATATACATACATGTATTTTATATACATGTATATTTATATACATGTTATATACATACATGTATTTTATATACATGTATATATACATGTATTTTATATACATGTATATATACATGTATTTTATATACATGTATATATACATACATGTATTTTATATACATGTATATATATACATACATGTATTTTATATACATGTATATATACATACATGTATATAAAATACATGTATGTATATATACATGTATGTATATATACATGTATATAAAATACATGTATGTATATATACATGTATATATACATGTATGTATATATACATGTATGTAGATATACATGTATGTAGATATACATGTATGTAGATATACATGTATGTAGATATACATGTATGTAGATATACATGTAGATATACATGTAGATATACATGTAGATATACATGTAGATAAAATACATGTATGTATATATACATGTATGTATATAAAATACATGTATGTATATATACATGTATGTATATAAAATACATGTATGTATATATACATGTATGTATATAAAATACATGTATGTATATATACATGTATGTATATAAAATACATGTATGTATATATACATGTATGTATATATACATGTATGTATATAAAATACATGTATGTATATAAAATACATGTATGTATATATACATGTATGTATATAAAATACATGTATGTATATATACATGTATTTTATATACATGTATTTTATATACATGTATATCTACATGTATTTTATATACATGTATTTTATATACATGTATATCTACATGTATTTTATATACATGTATATCTACATGTATTTTATATACATGTATATATACATGTATATATACATGTATTTTATATACATGTATATATACATGTATATATACATACATGTATTTTATATACATGTATTTTATATACATGTATATATACATACATGTATTTTATATACATGTATATATACATGTATATATACATGTATATATACATACATGTATTTTATATACATGTATATATACATACATGTATTTTATATACATGTATACATACATGTATATATACATACATGTATACATACATGTATATCTACATACATGTATTTTATATACATGTATATCTACATACATGTATTTTATATACATGTATATCTACATACATGTATTTTATATACATGTATATCTACATACATGTATATCTACATGTATTTTATATACATGTATATTTATATACATGTATATCTACATACATGTATTTTATATGCATGTATTTTATATACATGTATTTTATATGCATGTATATATACATACATGTATTTTATATGCATGTATATATACATACATGTATTTTATATGCATGTATATATACATACATGTATTTTATATGCATGTATATTTATATACATGTATATATACATACATGTATTTTATATGCATGTATATTTATATACATGTATATATACATACATGTATTTTTATATACATGTATATTTATATACATGTATATCTACATACATGTATTTTATATACATGTATATCTACATGTATATCTACATACATGTATTTTATATACATGTATATCTACATGTATATCTACATACATGTATTTTATATACATGTATTTTATATACATGTGTATATCTACATACATGTATTTTATATACATGTATTTTATATACATGTGTATATATACATACATGTATTTTATATACATGTATATATACATGTATTTTATGTATATGTACATGTATATAAATATACATGTATATAAAATACATGTATATAAACATGTATATAAAATACATGTATATATACATACATGTATATATACATACATGTATTTTATATACATGTATATCTACATGTATTTTATATACATGTATATATACATACATGTATTTTATATACATGTATATATACATACATGTATTTTATATACATGTATATAAAATACATGTATTTTATATACATGTATATATACATACATGTATATAAAATACATGTATGTATATATACATGTATGTATATATACATGTATATAAAATACATGTATGTATATATACATGTATATAAAATACATGTATGTATATATACATGTATATAAAATACATGTATGTATATATACATGTATATAAAATACATGTATGTATATATACATGTATATAAAATACATGTATGTATATATACATGTATATAAAATACATGTATGTATATATACATGTATGTATATATACATGTATGTATATATACATGTATGTATATATACATGTATATAAAATACATGTATGTAGATATACATGTAGATATACATGTATATAAAATACATGTATGTAGATATACATGTAGATATACATGTATATAAAATACATGTATGTAGATATACATGTATGTACATATACATGTATATAAAATACATGTATGTATATATACATGTATATATACATACATGTATATAAAATACATGTATGTATATATACATGTATGTATACATACATGTATATATATATACATGTATATAAAATACATGTATGTATATATACATGTATATATACATGTATATATATATACATGTATATAAAATACATGTATGTATATATACATGTATATATACATGTATATATACATACATGTATTTTATATACATGTATATATATATACATGTATGTATATATACATGTATATATACATACATGTATTTTATATACATGTATGTATACATACATGTATATTTATATACATGTATATATACATAGATGTATATTTATATACATGTATGTATACATAGATGTATATTTATATACATGTATATCTACATAGATGTATATTTATATACATGTATATATACATACATGTATTTTATATACATGTATATCTACATACATGTATTTTATATACATGTATATCTACATACATGTATTTTATATACATGTATATCTACATGTATTTTATCTACATGTATATTTATATACATGTATATATACATACATGTATTTTATCTACATGTATATTTATATACATGTATATATACATACATGTATTTTATATACATGTATATTTATATACATGTACATATACATACATGTATTTTATATACATGTATATTTATATACATGTACATATACATACATGTATTTTATATACATGTATATCTACATGTATATATACATACATGTATTTTATATACATGTATATCTACATGTATATATACATACATGTATTTTATATACATGTATATCTACATGTATATATACATACATGTATTTTATATACATGTATATCTACATGTATATATACATACATGTATTTTATATACATGTATATCTACATGTATATATACATACATGTATTTTATATACATGTATATCTACATGTATATATACATACATGTATTTTATATACATGTATATCTACATGTATATATACATACATGTATTTTATATACATGTACATATACATAAAATACATGTATATATACATGTATGTAGATATACATGTATATAAATATACATGTATGTAGATATACATGTATATAAATATACATGTATGTATATATACATGTATGTATATATACATGTATGTATATATACATGTATGTATATATACATGTATGTATACATACATGTATGTATACATACATGTATTTTATATACATGTATATATACATACATGTATATATACATACATGTATATATACATACATGTATATATATACATACATGTATATATACATACATGTATTTTATATACATGTATATATACATACATGTATATATACATACATGTATATATACATACATGTATTTTATATACATGTATTTTATATACATGTACACATACATAAAATACATGTATATCTACATGTATATAAAATACATGTATGTATGCATACATGTATGTACATGTATTTTATATACATGTATATATACATACATGTATTTTATATACATGTATATATACATACATGTATTTTATATACATGTATATATACATACATGTATTTTATATACATGTATATATACATACATGTATTTTATATACATGTATATATACATACATGTATTTTATATACATGTATTTTTATATACATGTATATATACATACATGTATTTTATATACATGTATATTTATATACATGTATATATACATACATGTATTTTATATACATGTATATTTATATACATGTATATATACATACATGTATTTTATATACATGTATATATACATGTATTTTATATACATGTATATATACATACATGTATTTTATATACATGTATATATACATGTATTTTATATACATGTATATATACATGTATTTTATATACATGTATATATACATGTATTTTATATACATGTATATATACATACATGTATATAAAATACATGTATGTATATATACATGTATGTATAAAATACATGTATATATACATGTATGTATATATACATGTATATAAAATACATGTATGTATATATACATGTATATATACATGTATGTAGATATACATGTATCTAGATATACATGTATGTAGATATACATGTATGTAGATATACATGTAGATATGTATGTAGATATACATGTAGATATGTATGTAGATATACGTATGTAGATATGTATGTAGATATACATGTAGATATACATGTAGATATACATGTAGATATACATGTAGATAAAATACATGTATGTATATATACATGTATGTATATAAAATACATGTATGTATATATACATGTATGTATATAAAATACATGTATGTATATATACATGTATGTATATAAAATACATGTATGTATATATACATGTATGTATATAAAATACATGTATGTATATAAAATACATGTATGTATATATACATGTATGTATATAAAATACATGTATGTATATATACATGTATTTTATATACATGTATTTTATATACATGTATATCTACATGTATTTTATATACATGTATATCTACATGTATTTTATATACATGTATTTTATATACATGTATATCTACATGTATTTTATATACATGTATATCTACATGTATTTTATATACATGTATATATACATGTATATATACATGTATTTTATATACATGTATATATACATGTATATATACATACATGTATTTTATATACATGTATTTTATATACATGTATATATACATACATGTATTTTATATACATGTATATATACATGTATATATACATACATGTATTTTATATACATGTATATATACATACATGTATTTTATATACATGTATATATACATACATGTATTTTATATACATGTATATATACATACATGTATATATACATGTATACATACATGTATATCTACATACATGTATTTTATATACATGTATATCTACATACATGTATTTTATATACATGTATATCTACATACATGTATTTTATATACATGTATATCTACATACATGTATTTTATATACATGTATATCTACATACATGTATATCTACATGTATTTTATATACATGTATATTTATATACATGTATATCTACATACATGTATTTTATATGCATGTATTTTATATACATGTATTTTATATGCATGTATATATACATACATGTATTTTATATGCATGTATATATACATACATGTATTTTATATGCATGTATATTTATATACATGTATATATACATACATGTATTTTATATACATGTATATTTATATACATGTATATATACATACATGTATTTTATATACATGTATATTTATATACATGTATATCTACATACATGTATTTTATATACATGTATATCTACATGTATATCTACATACATGTATTTTATATACATGTATATCTACATGTATATCTACATACATGTATTTTATATACATGTATTTTATATACATGTGTATATATACATACATGTATTTTATATACATGTATATATACATGTATTTTATGTATATGTACATGTATATAAATATACATGTATATAAAATACATGTATATAAACATGTATATAAAATACATGTATATAAACATGTATATAAAATACATGTATATATACATACATGTATATATACATACATGTATTTTATATACATGTATATATACATACATGTATTTTATATACATGTACATGTATGTATATATACATGTATATAAAATACATGTATGTATATATACATGTATATAAAATACATGTATGTATATATACATGTATATAAAAAACATGTATGTATATATACATGTATATATACATGTATGTATATATACATGTATGTATATATACATGTATGTATATATACATGTATGTATATATACATGTATGTATATATACATGTATGTATATATACATGTATATAAAATACATGTATGTAGATATACATGTAGATATACATGTATATAAAATACATGTATGTATATATACATGTATGTAGATATACATGTATATAAAATACATGTATGTAAAATACATGTATGTAGATATACATGTATATAAATACATGTATGTATATATACATGTATGTATACATACATGTATATATATATACATGTATATAAAATACATGTATGTATATATACATGTATATATACATGTATATATATATACATGTATGTATATATACATGTATATATATATACATGTATATATATATCATGTATATAAAATACATGTATGTATATATACATGTATATATACATACATGTATTTTATATACATGTATATATATATACATGTATGTATATATACATGTATATATACATACATGTATTTTATTACATGTATATATACATACATGTATTTTATATACATGTATATATACATACATGTTATTTTATATACATGTATATATACATACATGTATATATACATGTATATATACATACATGTATTTTATATACATGTATATATACATACATGTATATATACATGTATATATACATACATGTTATATAATGTATATATACATACATGTATATAAATAATGTATGTATATATCATGTATGTATATACATGTATATAAATACATGTATGTATATATACATGTATTTATAAATACATGTATGTATATATACATGTATATATACATACTGTTATATATATACATGTATATAAATACATGTATTTATATACATGTATATATACATGTATATACTACATGTATTTTATATACATGTATATATACTACATGTATTTTATATACATGTATTTTATATAATACATGTATTTTATATTACATACATGTATTTTATATACATGTATTTTATATAATACATGTATTTTATATACATGTATTTTATATACATGTATTTTATATACATGTATTTTATATACATACATGTATTTTATATACATGTATTTATATTTATACATGTATTTTATATACATGTATTTTATATACATACATGTATTTTATATACATACATGTATATATACATACTGTATTTTATACATGATATACATACATGTATTTTATATACATGTATATATACATACATGTATTTTATTATACATGTATATATACATACATGTATTTTATATACATGTATATATACATACATGTATATTTATATAACTGTATATATACATACATGTATTTTATATACATGTATATATCATAATGTATACTGTATACATACATGTATTTTATATATACATGTATTTATATACATGTATGTATATATACATGTATTATATACATCATGTATTTATATACATACATGTATTTATATATACATGTATGTATATATACATGTATGTATATATACATGTATTTTATATACATGTATGATACATGTATTTATACATGTACATGTATATTATACATGTATATAATATACATGTATGTATATATACATGTATATAATATACATGTATATATAATACATGTATTTAATATATACATGTATGTATATAATACATGTATATTATATACATGTATATTTATTATATACATGTATATTTAATACATGTATATATACATACATGTATTTTATATACATGTATATATACATACATGTATATATATACATGTATTATATATACATGTATATTTATTACATGTATATATACATGTATTATGTATATATACATGTATATATAATAATACATACATGTATATATTATATACATGTATATTATACATACATGTATATTGTATATTACATGTATATATACATATACATGTATATTATATATACATGTATATATACATACATGTATATTTATATACATGTATATATACATACATGTATATATTATATACATGTATATATACATGTATTATATATTATACATGTATAATTATAACATACATGTATTTATATACATGTATAATTAATACATGTATTTATATACATGTATATATACTATACATGTATTTTACATGTATATATACATGTATATTATGTATATATACATGTAATATACATACATGTATATATATATACATGTATATGTAATGTAATATAATACATGTATATATACATGTATATATACATGTATATATAATACATGTATGTATATATACATGTATATAAAATACATGTATGTATATATACATGTATATAAAATACATGTATGTATATATACATGTATATAAAATACATGTATGTATATATACATGTATATAAAAATACATGTATGTATATATACATGTATGTATATATACATGTATGTATATATACATGTATGTATATATACATGTATATAAAATACATGTATGTAATTACATGTATAGTATACATGTATATAAAATACATGTATGTATATATACATGTATGTAGATATACATGTATATAAAATACATGTATGTAAAATACATGTATGTAGATATACATGTATATAAAATACATGTATGTATATATACATGTATATATACATACATGTATATTATATACATGTATATAAATACATGTATGTATATATACATGTATACATACATGTATATATATATACATGTATATAAATACATGTATGTATATATACATGTATATATACATGTATATATACATACATGTATTTTATATACATGTATTATATATATACATGTATGTATATATACATGTATATATACATACATGTATTTTATATACATGTATATATACATACATGTATTTTATACATGTATAATTATACATACATGTATATATACATGTATATATACATGTATATATACATACATGTATATATACATGTATATATAATACATGTATATATACATGTATTATATACATACATGTATATAAAATACATGTATGTATATATACATTGTATGTATATATACATGTATATAAAATACATGTATGTATATATACATGTATTATAAAATACATGTATGTATATATACATGTATATAAAATACATGTATGTATATTTTACATGTATATAAAATACATGTATGTATATATACATGTATATAAAATACATTGTTATATTATATACATGTATATAAAATACATGTATTTATATATACATGTATGTATATATACATGTATGTATATATACATGTATTATATATTACATGTATGTATATATACATGTATGTATATATATACATGTATATAAAATACATGTATGTATATATACATGTAGATATATACATGTATATAAAATACATGTATGTATATATACATGTATGTAGATATACATGTATATAAAATACATGTATGTAAAATAATGTATGTATATATACATGTATATAAAATACATGTATTATATATACATGTATATATACATACATGTATATATATATCATGTATATAAAATACATGTATGTATATATATACATGTATATATACATGTATATATATATACATGTATATAAAAATACATGTATGTATATATACATGTATATATATACATGTATATAAAAATATACATGTATATAAAATACATGTATATAAATACATGTATATAATAATACATGTATATTATACATACATGTATTTTATATACATGTATATCTACATGTATTTTATATACATGTATATATACATACATGTATTTTATATACATGTATATATACATACATGTATTTTATATACATGTATATATACATACATGTATATATACATGTATATATACATACATGTATATATAATGTATATATACATACATGTATATAAAATACATGTATGTATATATACATGTATGTATATATACATGTATATAAAATACATGTATGTATATATACATGTATATAAAATACATGTATGTATATATACATGTATATAAAATACATGTATTATATATACATGTATATAAAATACATGTATGTATATATACATGTATATAAAATACATGTATGTATATATACATGTATATAAAATACATGTATGTATATATACTATGTATTATATATACATGTATGTATATATACATGTATTGTATATATACATGTATATAAAATACATGTATGTATATATACATGTAGATATACATGTATATAAAATACATGTATGTATATATACATGTATGTAGATATACATGTATATAAAATACATGTATGTAAAATACATGTATGTAGATATACATGTATATAAAATACATGTATGTATATATACATGTATATATACATACATGTATTATATATATACATGTATATAAAATACATGTATGTATATATACATGTATATACATACATGTATTATATATACATGTATATTAAAATACATGTATGTATATATACATGTATTATATACATGTATATATACATACATGTATTTTATATACATGTATATTATAATACATGTATGTATATTATACATG